>NW_026974950.1:0-300000 GCF_030014295.1 Loxodonta africana | reverse complement strand
ACTCATCCAGGCAAATTTGTACAGGAGAAATTAATACATAAGTAATTTCTTTTCACGACCCTGAAGTTGCATGTCTTTGGGATTAAAAGAAAGTTAAAATTTGTGAAAATTTGAAGATGGAACTCTTAATATTAACACTGCAAGAACTATTAAAGATGAAGTAGGAAAATGTATTGTGCTGAAAGACTTGTTTAAATGCTATAAGAAGTTTAACTTACTGAAAGGACAAATTAAGTAAACATGAAAAAAGGAACAAAAAATATATTCACTGTTTCTGTCAAGATTTTAGTTTTTTTCCTTATTTTTTGAAAAAATGAAAACCTTTTTGAGTGTATCCTCGAAAGCTTGTTTCATTTGCTTGTTCTTAAGACTGCAAATGAAGGGATTGAGTAAAGGGGCAACTGAGGTATAGATAACAGCTACACCCTTGGATAAAGTCACCCTTTCTTTTGCTGATGGCTTCATGTAAATGGAGACACAGCTACCATAAGTAAGGGAAACTACAATAATGTGGGAAGAAAAAGTGGAAAAAGCTTTTGTTCTTTTCCGAGCAGAGGGAATTTTTAGAATGGTCTTGATTATATATGTATAGAAAATATAGGAAAGAATAACTAAGAGTAGTGTGACCACTAGTGCTATAACTGCTGAAACAAATGAAATCATTTGTAGGAAGTGAGTGTCTGTGCAAGAAATCTGCAGGATAGGAGAAGTGTCACACATGAAATGATCAATTACTTTGGAAGCACAGAATTCCAGCTTTAGTCCCAAGACCAACGGTGGAAAGGTAATCAGAAAGCCAGCTGTCCATGACCTGAGTAGAAGTTGGTAGCACACTTTGCTTCTCATAATGATTGAGTAATGCAGGGGTTTGCAGATGGCTGCATAGCGGTCATAGGACATGGCAGCCAGAAGATAGAACTCTGTAACTCCTAAGAAAAGAAAAAAAGAATAATTGAGATGCACAACCATTGTAGGAAATGATTTTGTTTTTAGTCACAATGGTTGTCAAGAATCTAGGAATAGAGATTGTCGTCAATAAGATTTCTAAGAAGGAGAAATTTTGTAGGAAGAAATACATTAGAGTCTTGAGGTGAGGATGCAGTAGGGTGAGGAGGATGATGGATAAGTTCCCCATCACACTCAAAATATAGTTGAGAAAGAGAAATATAAAAATCACAATTTGTAACTGTGGGTCATCTGTGAGTCCCAAGAGAATGAATTCTATCTCCCTTGACTGGTTCTTCATTTCAGTTTTGAGACCTGTTAAACTGAAATTAGGAAACAACTCCAAAAGCAGAAAAAACAATTTTTTAAAGCTACATCAGGAAAAAAATCTGATATCCAGAAATGTAAACAAGTGTAAATATTTGCTGCAGTTTAACAAGGCAGATGATACCTAAAATTATAGGGTAGGTCAACCAAAGCATTCTCTATGTATCTTTTGTGTGTGTTTAATAAATTACTGCAAAAAAAAGCCTTATAAAATCTAGGCAGCTTTTCCAATGTCAATTTACAATGTATGTTCAACAATTTTTATTTTATGAATTTTTAAAAAATTGATGAAACTTATAGAAATATTGGTAGTTACATATTTTCCTTAACTACAGTTGAATTTCTCCAATATATGCCATTAATTCTTTAGTTCCAATGCAGTACTGATCCATTGTTCCTTTGACTTATTTTCTCTAATTAGTATTTTTCCGGTTCCAAATCATTAGTCTTCTCATAATCATTTAAACTTAACATTTTGAAATATCTTCAAGATACAGTTAGTAATTTCAAAATTCTAAACAAATTGGGAGAAAAACTGTAGCTACAGGAAAAGTAAAACAAATCAAAATCAATTATTTTCTGACTTGATATTTGCCTTGGATTCAGGTAATTTGTAAATTCTTAAGTAATATTTTTTTTCCCTGTTTAAGCCGCCCACAATAAATAATTTTGTCTTTTTAGTATAAATATGAGGATGATTTTAATATCTAGGTGTTTTAATAACTAGAAGTAATTTAATAAAATCATTTTGTTATTCAAAGACTAGTATAGAAGTGGTAGTCAATAGTCACTTATGATGCTAACTATATTGTTTTTGGCACTCAATGTCATTGTTCTTAAATCCATAAATAAGACTTTTCTCTACAGATGAATAGGCCTAAATTGCTGACTGGATACATTATGTTCCGTAGATGATGGCCTTCTGTAGATGTCTAGGACAGAAAAGAAAGCTTTTCTCTTTATTTGAAGGAAGATATTGAGGTGCTATCCAAGCATTCATCTATGTTTAACGTCAAAGTTAATTTACAGGTTTCATATGGCATTTAAATAAATACATTTGCAAAATGCTTTCGTTATTCATTTTAAAATCATTCCATGGGTTATTAATGTATGCTTTTCACATGAATAAAAATAATTTCATCTATTCCTGCATATAAGAATTTTATTAGCTTTCCCTGAATTTCACTTTTCTCACTCTCTACTCAATGCAATAAACACATCTATTTTCTTATAAGAATTTTGCTTTGTGTTTTAAATGATAGCTATTGGAGAAAAAAAAACAGTACAGTGCTCCTATTTCCAAGTGGCTTTTTTTCCCAATATTTTATAGGTAGTGCTCCCTTCTCTCTTCATTTTGCTCTGGAAAAGAGAGAGAGTGACAGCAAGAGAAATATTGAAGAAAAATTCCGAAGTATTGATTTGTGTAAATCTCAAAACCAGAACACAAGGATAGTAGCAATTTTTCTTCTACTCCTTGGCTACTGAAAGGATGAGAAGCTGAGTGATCATGAGTGTTTATTATCAAATATGTATATCTGCACTGCCATTTCTTTAACCCCAGTTTTGCTCTAACTCAGTGGGAAGGGAAACTCTCTGAGTCAGTCAAACAATTTTTGCTAACATCATGTGTCTAGGTGACAAGTCTATATGCTGCTTTCTTAAAAACCTGCAAAACAGAAGCTATTTTTACTTTTCAAAATCTGCTGAATGATCATAGTTACATATAGTAAAAAGCCTATAATGCTACAGTTTATATCAGTCCCTATATAATCAGGCAGCTTTGAATACTGCATCTACACAGAGCATGTATGATGATCCAGATGCCAATGGTTATAACTATTGTACTTGTAGAACTACCTTCACCTATGATCTAGGTGACTTGCCGTATGCAGGATTTATTGATTTCCCTTCTCCTTTAAGGACATATGCTATAAACAAAAGTCAAATAATAGATGTTGAATATTATTGCATTTATAATATTAGAAAACATTCCATTATTTGCACAAGAAATTTAATTCCAATGCTTTTCGTGGGAAGGATTCAAAGCAGAGGGGAGATTTGGAAAGTACATGTATCTGTGAATATCTCCCAATATCACATATACTACAAAAATCATAGAACTTAGATATTATAGAAAATTCAATTAGAATGCCCTTTCTGGTTACCAAATAGAGGTTTTCTGATTTTTTCCTTAAATATTTAAACTTAAATGAAAATGATGCTCTAAGAGAAGGGCATTTTAGGAAAGGTCTCAGGTTAAAGCAACCCACTCTTCGTAGCAAAGAATGACTATGTTTACAATTGTGCACTAACAAAAGCCACACTTTTATCAATTTGCTCATAAAAGACTCAGGGAAATTAATTGAAATAAAGGGAAGACAGAAAAAGAAATCTCCTGTGGAAACTGGTGTGCAGGAGCTACCACTTACATCAAGGAAAAAAAAGCCACAAAGCTGTGTATTTATTTAAATACAAAGCAAGGGAACACTCTCCCAAAAGATAACTAGAAACAATTTAAACTCTATATGGGATGCCAACAAGATTTTGATATTCCACTCCCCCAGAGCTATCTGGAAGCCCTGGTGGCGCAGTGGTTAAGAGCTTGGCTGCTAGCCAAAAGGTCGGTGGTTCAAATCCACCAGCCGCTCCTGAAAACACTATGGGGCAGTTGTACTCTGCCCTATAGGGTCACTATGAGTCGGAATCTACTCAACAGCAACCAGTTTCTCTTTTTGGGTTTTGGGGCTGTATGAGTCGTTCTACTGGTCAGAGACCTTATCTCAAACAGGAACTTTTCTCTTGCCTTCATTATTCAATATATTAAGATTCCACTAACTTGATTGTGGCCCACCCTAAGGCTGGAGAAGGAGTATTTAAATAAAAAAATTTAAATGGCTCCTATTAATTATTATTTCTATTCTGAAACCATCTTAAACTTAAACTTAAAAGTTACAAATACAGAGCAAGAATTTTTTTTTGTTTTTTCCTGAATCATTTGATGCCCTACCTCCTGCTCAACACTACAGTGTGCATTCCTTACAAAAAAAGAAAATATCTACTATATAATAACATGAATCCGTTCTTAATAAATATCAGAACAGTAGCACACTAACACTGATATATTAATAACGTCCAATATCCCAATCCCATTCAATTTTTACAAGTTTATAGAGGTATAAATAGCTCAGAGTTATGTTTTCATTTGATTAGCATGACTCTTTAATTTCATTTAATACAGAATGGTTTTTCAGTCTTTCCTTAACTTCCTTGCATGTTGGAGATTACTTTCTGGTAAGCCTATATAATGTCCCTTGATTTGTGTTTTTCTGAGGTTTTCACCTGATTAGATTCCATTAATTTACTTTTTGGCACCAGAATCACAGAAGTGATCCTATTTTTTCATTGAGTCTTATCTCTTGCATAAAGTGGTGATTGACAGACTTCTCCACCATAAAAGTAATGTTTTATATTTGTAATTAATAAGCATTTTGTGGGAAGGTACTTTGAATACGTTGGATATATCAATCTTCATAAAACTTTCAACTTACTCATTAATAACTTAATATCATTATGTACTCATAGTTTCTGATTTTATTTATTAACAAATATGTCAATCATCTATGTAGCGTATATATTTAATTTTTACCTCAATTTTTACTTTAATTATTTCAATTACTCCCATTTTTAAAAAATATTCTTGCTGTTCAATAGTCTTATATCTGTACTTAAATACACTGGGAAAAGTTTATTTCATCAAACCATTAAACATTCTTCAGTATAGTTTGTGTGAATTCTTTCAAATTCTTTAGTTTTTATGAGTGTATTCAGCAGTTATTGTTTCTGCTTGCTATTACTTGGTGACCTCTAAAACATAATATAAGGTATTTTATTGTGAAGTCACATTATTTAAAATTTATCTGTGTCTATATTTCAGTAGGATTGTCATTAGAAGTTTGTGAGGCAGTGGAATTAAGTTAATGAGAGTGAAACAACTAGAATGGACATAATGACAATGTTGACACGATGTGAAGAATGTAACAAGGTCGCTGAATATTATCTATAGAGAAATTTTAAATGGAAGTGTGTTTTGCTATGTATATTTTTACCAAAAATGTGATAAAATATTTTTAAAAGCCGGTTCAGCTATATTAATATAAATCAGTATAGATATTTTTCATGATGACAAAAAGTTATATTCGTCAAGAAGATAGAACAATTCCAAATTGGTATGCACGATGTCAAAGTCTTGGAAATTAGAAATTCACGGTACTACAAAGACAATAAAAAAAATCCATAGGTATTTTGGAGATTTAAATAGCTCAGTAATTATATACAAAGCAAAAATAAAATAAACGTATAGAATATTTAAATTATGTGATTAATGAACTCAACCAAGTTGAACTAACTAGAACACTGTACTTAACTACACAACACTTATAATTTTCAGATGTTCATGAAATGTTTATCAAAAATTTGACTATATGCTAGGCCGTAAAATAAGACTCAACTAATTTCAGATAATTTCAATTAAATAAAGCATATTTTCTGACATCATAGAGTTTTAAAAATTATACCAGTAGAGTTGTAAATATAAATGAAATGGGGAGGCGGGGCCAAGATGGCAGACTAGGTAGATGCTACCCCGGATCCCTCTTGCAACAAAGACTCGGAAAATCAAGTGAATCGATCACATACATAAAAATCTACGAACCCTGAACAACAAACACAGATTTAGAGATGGAAAACGAACAAATATGGGGAAGCAGCAACTGTTTTTGGAGCCTGGAGCCAGCGTCCCAGTCAGGTAACCTTGGCGCCGGACTTAGATCTGGGCCCAGGGGAGCTGAACTCATAAATCTTGTGACGGCACAAACAAGGGGCACAGCCCTACCCCCCTGAACTGAACCCAGGAGGGGGCCCAGCTGGTCCGTGCGGGCGGCGTGGTGAAGCTGCTGGTGGGAGAAGTCCCCGGGAGGCAGTGACTGGTTTTGGAGCTGGGAGTGCTGCATCCCAGCCGGGGAACCATGGCGCCGGGCATTTGACTGGACGCTGTCATGGCACAAGCACAGGGCGCAGCCCTACTCCCCTGAACTAACCCCAGGGGGTGGCGTGGTGACGCAGCTGGCGGGATGAGAAATCCCCGGGAGGCAGTGACTGATTTTGGAGCCGGGAGTACAGCACCCAGCAGGGGAACCTTGACGCTAGGTTTTGGACTGGCAGCGGAGGATCTGACAGTGGCTTCAGCGGGCCAGACCCCCGGGGGCAATCTCCACACAGCCAACACACATAGGCGAAACGTCCCTCGGGAATCCCAGATATAACAGTCATTCCAAGCAAGGCAAACAACTCGGGCTATATTCCGAGGTGCTACTCTCCTATCTCTCTGATCCCTCCCCCACCCTCCCCAGTCGGCTTCATTAACATTGGAACTTCCTGAGCCAGAGGGAGAACAGCTCCGGCTCCGTGGCGGCTTTGCTTCCCCCCCCCCTTTTTTCTTTTGGTCTTTTCCTAACCCACTCTTCTGGCCTGAGAGAAGGAACCACAAAAAACCCAGGGACCAAAAATCCATCCCTAATTGGACTAAAAACACAGAACCAGCTACAGCCAAGCATATATGATCCAAATCTGGGACTTTCATACTTACAGGGAAAAAGGTGGCGGTTATAATCCAAAGGCAGTTCTGATAGGGATCTGACTGCATTTTTTTTAGCGGAATTTCTGCAAAAGCAAGTTTCCCAGTGATGGCTCAGAGACAGCAGTCGATATCAAACCACATAAAGAAGCAGACCATGACAGCTTCTACAACCCCCCCCAAAAAAGAATCAAAATCTTTCCCAAATGAAGAAACAATCCTGGAATTATCAGGTACAGAATATAAAAAATCTAATTTACAGAATGCTTCAAGACATCAGAAACGAAATAAGGCAAACTGCAGAAAAAGCCAAGGAACACACTGATAAAACAGTTGAAGAACTCAAAAAGATTATTCAAGAACATAGTGGAAAAATTAATAAGTTGCAAGAATCCATAGAGAGACAGCATATAGAAATCCAAAAGATTAACAATAAAATTACAGAATTAAACAACACAATAGGAAGTCAGAGGAGCAGACTCAAGCAATTCGAATGCAGAGTGGGAAATCTGGAAGACCAGGGAATTAACACCAACATAGCTGAAAAAAAAATCAGATAAAAGAATTAAAAAAAATGAAGAAACCCTAAGAATCATGGGGGACTCTATCAAGAAGGATAACTTGTGTGTGATTGGAGTCCCAGAACAGGGAGGGAGGACAGAAAACACAGAGAAAATGGTTGAAGATCTGCTGACAGAAAACTTCCCTGACATCATGAAAGACGAAAGGATATCTATGCAAGATGCTCATTGAACCCCATTTAAGATTGATCCAAAAAGAAAAACACCAAGACATATTATCATCAAACTTGCCAAAACCAAAGATAAAGAGAAAATTTTAAAAGCAGCCAGGGAGAAAAGAAAGGTCACCTTCAAGGGAGAATTAATAAGAATAAGTTCAGACTACTCAGCAGAAATCATGCAGGCAAGAAGGGAATGGGACGACATATACAGAGCACTGAAGGAGAAAAACTGCCAGCCAAGGATCATATATCCAGCAAAACTCTCTCTGAAATATGAAGGCAAAATTAAGATATTTACAGATAAACACAAGTTTAGAGAATTTGCAAAAACCAAACCAAAGCTATAAGAAATACTAAAGGATATTGTTTGGTCAGAAAACCAATAATATCAGATACCAGCACAACACGAGGTCACAAAAAAGAACATCCTGATATCAACTCAAATAGGGAAATCACAAAAATAAATTAAGATTAATTTTAAAAAATGCTCATAACAGGGAATCACTGAAGTCAAAATGTAAAAGATCACAATAATCAAAAAGAGGGACTAAATACAGGTGGCATAGAACTGCCATATGGAGAGTGATCCAAGGCGATACAAAACATTACAAGTTAGATTTTTTACTTAGAAGAATAGGGGTAAATATTAAGGTAACCACAAAGAGGTATAACGGCTCCATAACTCAAGATAAAAGCCAAGAAAAACGTAACAACTCAACAAACATAAAGTCAAACACTATGAAAATGAGGATCTCACAATTTACTAAGAAAAACGTCTCAGCACAAAAAAGTATGTGGAAAAATGAAATTGTCGACAACACACATAAAAAGGCATCAAAATGACAACACTAAACACTTATTTATCTATAATTACGCTGAATGTAAATGGACTAAATGCACCAATAAAGAGACAGAGAGTCTCGGACTGGATAAAGAAACACGATCCGTCTATATGCTGCCTACAAGAGACACATCTTAGACTTAGAGACACAAACAAACTAAAACTCAAAGGATGGAAAAAATATATCAAGCAAACAACAAGCAAAAAGAAGAGGAGTAGCAATATTAATTTCTGACAAAATAGACTTTAGACTTAAATCCACCACAAAGGATAAAGAAGGACACTACATAATGATAAAAGGGACAATTGATCAGGAAGACATAACCATAAAAATATTTATGCACCCAATGACAGGGCTGCAAGATATATAAATCAAATTTTAACAGAAATGAAAAGTGAGATAGACACCTCCACAATTATAGTAGGAGACTTCAACACACCACTTTCGGAGAAGGACAGGACATCCAGTAAGAAGCTCAATGGAGACACGGAAGACCTACTTACAACAATCAACCAACTTGACCTCATTGACTTATACAGATCTCTCCACCCAACTGCTGCAAAGTATACTTTTTTTTCTAGCGCACATGGAACATTCTCTAGAATAGACCACATATTAGGTCATAAAACAAACCTTTGCAGAATCCAAAACATCGAAATATTACAAAGCATCTTCTCAGACCACTAGGCAATAAAACTAGAAATCAATAACAGAAAAACTAGGGAAAAGAAATCAAATACTTGGAAACTGAACAATACCCTCCTGAAGAAAGACTGGGTTATAGAAGACATTAAGGAGGGAATAAGGAAATTCATAGAATACAATGAGAATGAAAATACTTCCTATCAAAACCTCTGGGACACAGCAAAAGCAGTGCTCAGAGGTCAATTTATATCGATAAATGCACACATACAAAAAGAAGAAAGAGCCAAAATCAGAGAACTGTCCCGACAACTTGAACAAATAGAAAGTGAGCAACAAAAGAATCCATCAGGCACCAGAAGAAAACAAATAATAAAAATTAGAGCTGAACTAAATGAATTAGAGAACAGAAAAACAATTGAAAGAATTACCAAAGCCAAAAGATGGTTCTTTGAAAAAATTAACAAAATTGATAAACCATTGGCTAGACTGACCAAAGAAATACAGGAAAGGAAACAAATAACCTGAATAAGAAACGAGAAGGGCCACATCACAACAGACCCAACTGAAATTAAAAGAATCATATCAGATTATTACAAAAAATTGTACTCTAACAAATTTGCAAACCTAGAAGAAATGGATGAATTCCTGGAAAAACACTACCTACCTAAACTAACACATTCAGAAGTAGAACAACTAAATAGACCCATTAAAAAAAAGAGATTGAAACGGTAATCAAAAAATTCCCAACAAAAAAAAAGCCCTGGCCCGGACGGCTTCACTGCAGAGTTCTACCAAACTTTCAGAGAAGAGTTAACACCACTACTACTAAAGGTATTTCAAAGCATAGAAAATGACGGAATACTACCCAACTCATTCTATGAAGCCACCATCTACCAAAACCAAGTAAAGACATTACAAAAAAGGAAAATTACAGACCTATATCCCTCATGAACATAGATGCAAAAATCCTCAACAAAATTCTAGCCAATAGAATTCAAAAACATATCAAAAAAATAATTCACCCTGATCAAGTGGGATTTATACCAGGTATGCAAGCCTGGTTTAATATCAGAAAAACCATTAATGTAATCCACCACATAAATAAAACAAAAACAAAAACCACATGATCTTATCAATTGATGCAGAAAGGCATTTGACAAAGTCCAACACCCATTTATGATAAAAAAAAAAACTCTCACCAAAATAGGAATTGAAGGAAAATTTCTCAACATAATAAAGGGCATCTATGCAAAGCCAACAGCCAACATCACTCTAAATGGAGAGAACCTGAAAGCATTTCCCTTGAGAAGGGGAACCAGACAAGGATGCCCTTTATCACCGCTCTTATTCAACATTGTGCTAGAAGTCCTAGCCAGGGCAATTAGGCTAGACAAAGAAATAAAGGGCATCCGGATTGGCAAGGAGGAAGTAAAATTATCTCTATTTGCAGATGACATGATCTTATACACAGAAAACCCTAAGGAAACCTCCAGAAAACTACTGAAACTAAGAGTTTGGCAGTCTCAGGTTATAAGATAAACATAGAAAAATCACTTGGATTCCTCTACATCAACAAAAAGAACACCGAAGAGGAAATAACCAAATCAATACCATTCACAGTAGCCCCCAAGAAGGTAAAATACTTAGGAATAAATCTTACCAAGGAAGTAAAAGACCTATACAAAGAAAACTACAAAGCTCTACTACAAGAAATTCAAAAGGACATACTCAAGTGGAAAAACATACCTTGCTCATGGATAGGAAGACTTAACATAGTAAAAATGTCTATTCTACCAAAAGCCATCTATACATACAATACGCTTCTGATCCAAATTCCAATGTAATTTTTTAAGGTGATAGAGAAACAAATCACCAACTTCATACGGAGGGGAAAGAAGCCTCGGATAAGCAAAGCGTTACTGAAAAAGAAGAAGAAAGTGGGAGGCCTCACTCTACCTGATTTCAGAACCTATTATACAGCCACAGTAGTCAAAACAGCCTGGTATTGGTACAACAACAGGCACATAGACCAGTGGAACAGAATTGAGAACACAGATATAAATCCAACCACATATGAGCAGCTGATATTTGACAAAGGCCCAGTGTCAGTTAACAGGGGAAAAGATAGTCTTTTTAACAAATGGTGCTGGCATAATTGGATATCCATTTGCAAAAAAATGAAACAGGACCCATACCTCACACCATGCACAAAAACTAACTCCAAGTGGATCAAAGACCTAAACATAAAGACTAAAACGATAAAGATCATGGAAGAAAAAATAGGGACAACCCTAGGAGCCCTAATACAAGGCGTAAACAGAATACAAAACATTACCAAAAATGATGACGAGAAACCAGATAACTGGAAGCTCCTAAAAATCAAACACCTATGCTCATCTAAAGACTTCACCAAAAGAGGAAAAAGACCACCTACAGACTGGGAAAGAATTTTCAGCTATGACATCACCGACCAGCGCCTGATCTCTAAAATCTACATGATTCTGTCAAAACTCAACCACAAAAAGATAAACAACCCAATCAAGAAGTGGGCAAAGGAAATGAACACTTCACTAAAGAAGATATTCAGGCAGCTAACAGACACATGACAAAATGTTCTCGACCATTAGCCATTAGAGAAATGCAAATTAAAACACGATGAGATTCCATCTCACTCCAACAAGGCTGGCATTAATCCAAAAAACACAAAATAATAAATGTTGGAGAGGCTGCAGAGAGATTGGAACTCTTATACACTGCTGGTGGGAATGTAAAATGGTACAACCACTTTGGAAATCTATCTGGCGTTATCTTAAACAGTTAGAAATAGAACTACCATAAAAAAAAAAAAAGAACTACCATACAACCCAGAAATCCCACTCCTCGGAATATACCCTAGAGAAACAAGAGCCTTCACACAAACAGATATATGGACACCCATGTTTATTGAAGGTCTGTTTACAATAGCAAAAAGCTGGAAGCAACCAAGGTGTCCATCAACGGGTGAATGGGTAAATAAGTGTGGTATATTCACACAATGGAATACTACGCATCGATAAAGACCAGTGATGAATCTGTGAAACATTTCATAACATGGAGGAACCTGGAAGGCATTATGCTGAGCGAAATCAGTCAGAGGCAAAAGGACAAATATTGTATAAGACCACTATTATAAGATCTTGAGAAATAGTATAAACTGAGAAGAACACATACTTTTGTGGTTACGAGGGGGGAGGGAGGGAGGGAGGGAGAGGGTTTTTTACTGATTAATTAGTAGATAAGAACTGCTTTAGGTAAAGGGAAGGACAACACTCAATACATGGAAGGTCAGCCCAATTGGACTGGACCAAAAGCAAAGAAGTTTCCGGGATAAAATGAATGCTTCAAAGGTCAGCGGAGCAAGGGCGGAGGTTTGGGAACCATGCTCTAAGGGGACTTCTAAGTCAATTGGCAAAATAATTCTGTTATGAAAACATTCTGCATCCCACTTTGAAATGTGGCGTCTGGGGTCTTAAATGCTAACAAGCGGCCATCTAAGATGCATCAATTGGTCTCAACCCACCTGGAGCAAAGGAGAATGAAGAACACCAAGGTCACACGATAACTAAGAGCCCAAGAGACAGAAAGGGGCACATGAACCAGAGACCTACATTGTCCTGAGATCAGAAGAACTAGTTGGTGCCCAGCCACAATCGATGACTGCCCTGACAGGGAGCACAACAGAGAATCCCTGAGGGAGCAGGAGATCAGTGGGATGCAGACCCCAAATTCTCATAAAAAGACCATACTTAATGGTCTGACTGTGACTAGAGGAATCCCGGCGGTCCTGGTCCCCAAACCTTCTGTTAGCACAGGACAGGAACCATTCCCGAAGACAACTCATCAGACATGAAAGGGACTGGACAGTGGGTAGGAGAGAGATGCTGAAGAAGAGTGAGCTAATTATATCAAGTGGACACTTGAGACTGTGTTGGCATCTCCTGTCTGGAGGGGGGATGGGAGGATAGAGAGAGTTGGAAGCTGGCAAAATTGTCACGAAAGGAGAGACTGGAAGGGCTGACTCATTAGGGGGAGAGCAAGTGGGAGTAAGGAGTAAGATGTATATAAACTTATATGTGACTGACTTGATTTGTAAACGTTCACTTGAAGCTCAATAAAAGTTAATAAAAAAATAATAAATAAAAAAATGAAATGGGGTGTTTTTAATTATATTCAAAGATAACTAGAAATCCAAATATGCATGGACATTTAGGCAATATACTTATAAATAATGTATAGGTTGAAAATGAAATCACAATAGGAATTAAAATACTTACAATTTAATGAAATGAAAATAATAAAATTACGTATCAAAATTTGTAAATGCAGGTCAAGTTAACATTCTAAGAAATTGTATGGCCTTAAATAAACACATGAGAACAGAGGAATAGGCTGAAAGTTCATCTATCTTGATGGATGATCTAAGTTTCCATCCCAAACATTTTTAAAAAATGGCAAATTACACTTTAATTTGAAAGAAGATAGAGAGCAGGAGAAACAAACAAAATAAAACACATACAATACAATACACTAGGGAGTATTAATGGAGCTAAAATTTAGTTAATTATAAGAATAATAGAATACATATATGCCCTTACGATAAAATGAAAATACATTTATCCGATATAAAAAATAGGGAGGTGATTTTGCTTCTTAGTTTATAGATCTTATCACATAAGAGGACTGTTCGAAAACTTTATGACACTGGAATTGAAAATATTGATGAAATGGACTATTTATGAGGGAAGGACATGGGGACGTAACTTTCCATAGCTCTCACAATATGAAATGAGCAATCTGAATTGTTCCATAAGTATAAAAGTTGTTACATGATTAACTATCTTCTCACTAAGAAATTTCATGTAGTTTTCCTATAAAGTGCCTAGTTCTTTGCTTTTATTGTCATTGTTTGTTTTATTGTTTTGTTTTGAAAAATTCTTGGAGCCCTGGTGGCACAGTCTTTAAGAGCTACAGATGCTGATAGGGAAGCCAACATGGTGCTATGGAAGAAGCACCATGCTGTCCCTCTGCAGCAAAGACCCCCAAAACTAAGTAAAACAGACACAGATGTCAATCCTGGAACTCTAAGCATAAAATGAAGGGAAAGAATTTGATCAGGCACTGAATGGGATAAGAAATTGACAGAGAACAGAGAATGAGGAGAACTGTGGACTGGAGGTTCCCTACCAGCTAACATGGCACAGATTCCCCATCTTGGACTATAACCACCAAGGAATGCAGAGAGGGAGTACAGGAAGCCAACTTCCTAGGGCTCCCAACAGGAGTTAGCACTCAGAAAGCAGGGATACACGCTTTCCCACCCTTCACCCTTCTTCCCTCTACGCGGCCTCCTCCATTTTCCAATGGGCTAGAGTCACTCGGATAGAGAGACAACAGTTCACTGCTGCCCAGGTCCTCCCCGACCCCACCAGCTGGCTCCTTCAATGCCAATTATTTTTGTTATTATTATTATTTTGCCTTTCTTTGTTTCTTCTCTCTGTCTCCTTTCCTTCCTTTTCTTTCTTCCACCTTGCCAGCCCCTTTGCTGTCCCCATCCTTCATTGACAAGCTATGCCACACTGCTGGGCCGGAGAGCCACTGGCACATCTTCCTCAGTTTTGTGCCACCCCCACTGGCCAGGTCTCTTAGCAACATTTTCTTCCCGCTTCTCTCTCTCTCCCTACCTTCCTTTGCTTTCTCCCACCCAGATAGCCCCATGTGCCGTCCCCATCCCTTCTTGGTGGGCCGTATAACACTGTTCAGCTAGAGAGCTGCCAACATGGCCTCCCCAGTTCTGTGTTGCCCACACTGGCTAGGTCTCTCAGTCCATTTTTTTTTCAGATTTATCTCTATCTTTTCCTTCTTTCCCTATCTTCCACCCACCTAGACCCATGTGCTGCCCCCACCCCATCTTAACAGGTAGTGTTGCACCACTGGGCTAGAGTGCCCTGGATCCATGCTGCTGCCATTGGCCGGCTCAGCACCATATTTTTTTGTTTTTGTTTCTACTCTCTCTCTTCCTCCTTTCCTGTTTCCCACCCATCTAGTCTTGTATAGTGTCCCTGCTCCTTCTCTAACGGCCTTACTGCACCACTCTGCTAGGGAGCCACCAGCACACAGCCTCCCTGGGCCTACATTATCCCCACCAGCCAGCTTCCTAATCACAATATTGTTTTAGTTTGTTTCCTTTGGTCTTTTCTTTCTTTCCAGTTTCTTTTCTCTCAGCGCCTACCTCCTCTTCCTTTCTCCCACACACCTAGCCTTGTGTGCCACCCTCACCCTCTCTCAAAGAGTTGTGATGCACCACTAGGTTAGAGAGACACTGGCACGCCACCTGCCAGTTCTGCATCACCATCACCAACTGGCTTCCTCAGCACAATTTTTATTTGTTTTTGCTTTTTTTCCTTTTTGTAGTTGTTTGTTTTGTCTCTCTTCATTCCTTCTTTTTCTTTCTCCTGCCCACCTAGCCCTGTGAGATGCCCCCTCCTTATTGACAGGCTTGGTGCACCACTTGGTCAGAGAGCCTTTGGCACACGGCCTCTCTGGGTCTGCACTACTCCCACAGGCTGGCTCCCTCAGCACCATATTTTTTTCTTTTTCTTTCTTCTTCTCCCCTTTCCTTCTTCCTTCCACCTGGGCTCTGCACTGCCTCCACTCTTTCCTGACAGGTCATGCCACACCAGCCGGTGAGAAAGACATCAGCTTGTCATCACCCTGCTTCCACCCTGCCCCCAACAGCAGGCTCCTTCAGCACCATATTTATTTTCTTGTTGTTGCTTTGTTTCCTCTCTCTGTTTCCCTTCTTTCCTTTCCTTTCTCCAGTCCACCTAGCCCCATGCACTGCCCATGCACCTTCTCAACAGGCTGAGCTAGGATCTCTCAATTAGAAAGTCACCAGCACATGGCCTCCCTGGGTATGCCCTGCCCCACCTGCTGAATTCCACCACACTGCCATTGTATTTATTTCTTTTTCTTTTGCCTCTCCATTTTTTGCTTTGTTTTCATTCTGTTTCTCTGTCTCTTATTTCTCTTCTTTCTGTCACCTGCTTAGTTCCACACATTGCATTCCCCCCTTGCCTCCTGCCTATCTACACCACACACAAAGTGTCGTACCCATGAGAGGCAACAGTGCAAACCTCTGGACCTCTGAACCACATCGGCACTTCCCTGTCAGCCCAAGTTCATGTTGCAAAAGATCCATCCCTCTCTCCCCTCCCTACTGGACCTTTCCAGCTGCATCACAGCTGAGCAACCAGCCTTGCCCACCTGGGCAAGGTGGTGAGAAGTATGCCCACAGACAAGCAACAAAACACACCCAGCCTGCCTGCTCAGATATAACCAAATAAAACAAAAAACAGGATGAAACAAACAAAGCAACAATCAATAAATGAAGAAAATAATTCCAGAATGTCCTGGAAACAATAGACAATATCAAAACATATTAAAAACAATAGGACAGGATGAGTCCAAAAAGCAACTAAAATAAAACACCACATGACCTCTGGTAGAAGTAAAGGCACTGGAATTACCTCATAGGGAATTCAGAAGTTTAATATTCAGGACTCTCCAAGAGATTAAGAAAGAGATGAAGGAAAAGGCAGACAAAACTAAGGAAAAAATGGACAAAATCATGGAAAATACAGACAAAAATCAGGGAAAACACAAAGCAAAGGGAGAATTGGGGGAAATAATACAAGAGCAAAATGTCAAAATAAATAAACAATTAGAAATCATACAAAAAACAGCAATTAGAAATCCAGAAGACAAAATAATTTTAGAAATGGGCAGTGCAATAGAAGGTTTTAGGAGCAAATTTGAAACAAGGGAACACAAGATCAGTGAAACTGAAGACAAATCCTTGGGTACCGCTTTGTTTGAGGAAAAATCTGAAAAAAGGATAAAGAAAACCTGAGAACCATGTGGGGTACAATCAGAATTTGTGAGTGACAGGAATTTCAGAACAGGGGGAGAAAATGGAAAACACAGAGAGAATCACTGAAGGCTTGCTGACAGAAAGCTTCCCTAATATAATGAAAGATGAAAAGCTGACCGTCCAAGAAGCTCAAAAGAAGCACATATAGAATAGACTTCAAAAGAAAGTCACCAAAACATAACGCAATTATACTTGCCGAAACCAAAACCAAAAAAAGAATCCAGAGAGCAGTTGAGAAAAATGAAAAGTCACATACAAAGGGGACACTATAAGACTAATCTCTGATTACTAGGCAGAAACCATGAAGGCAAAAAGGCAATGGGATGACATATAAAAAACTTAAAAGAAAATTTGTCAACTGAGAATAATACATCCTGCAAAAGTCTCACTCATATATGATGGTGAAATTAGGAAATTTCCAGATAAACAGAAATTAAGGGAATATGTCAAAACCAAACCAAACTTACAAGAATTATGAAAAGGAGTCCTTCAGTTAGAGAACCAACGACATCAGACAACAACCTGAATCTAGGACACAGGAGAGTATCAGCCAGGTGCCAACCTAGCTAATGAGCACTAAAGGACAAAAGAAAACTGTAAGATTTACAACAGGGAACAAGGGAAGTCAATCTGCAAATGACAACAACATCAGAACAATAAAAGTGAGAATAAATAGCGTAGGTACAGGATTTTCAAATGGAAAGGAAATCAAGTAGATATCATGTAATAAAAGACTGGTTTAAACTTAGGAAGATGGTGTAAATATTAAGATAACCAAAAAGAAAGTTAACAAACCTACTCATTAAAATAAAGAAGAAAAAGGTAAAGTCTCAGTGTCATAGATTCTATTGTGTCCTCCCAAAATATGCCAACTTGGCTATGTCATGATTCCCAGTATTGTGTGATTGTCCACCACTTTGTCATTAGATGTGATTTGCCTATGTGTTGTTAATGAGATGAGATTAGTATCAGTTAATGAGATGGTATTAGTAGCAGTTATGCTAATGAGGCAGGACTCAATCTCTAGGAAGAGTTTGTGTCTTAAGCCAATCTTTTTTGAGATATAAAAGAGAGAGAGAGACGGCAGCCTCATACCACCGTGAAAGCAGCACCGGGAGCAGAGAGTGTCCTTTGGACCCAGGGTCCCTGTGCTGAGAAGCTCCATGACCAGGGAAGATTGTTGACAAGAACTTCCCTCCAGAGCCAACAGAAAGACAGAAAGTCTTTCTCTGGAGCTGATGCCCTGAATTTGGACTTCTAGCCTACTAGGCTGTGACAGAATAAACTTCTGTTTGTTAAAGCCATCCATTTGTGGTATTTCTGTTATAGCAGCACTAGATAACATAAAAAAAAAGATAACATAGACACTCAATAAACATAAAATCTACGAAAGTGAAAGACATGAAAAAAATCCAGAAACAAAAGGAATTCAGTACCGGAGAGAAAGAGGTGTGAAGAAAACATCTGCACCACACACACATACACACAAAAGAACTACAAAATGACAGCAATAAACTCATACCTATCGATAATCACACTAAATGTAAATGACTTAAATGTACTTGTAAAGATACAGAGAGTGACAGAATGGGTTAAAAAAACAGAATTCATCAATATGCTGTCTACAAGAGGCACACCTTGGAAATGAAGATATAAATATATTAAAAGTGAAAGGATGGAAAATAATATAGTAGGCAAATGACAAACAAAAAAGGAGCAGGAGAGGCAACAAAAATCTCAGATAACATAGACTTTAAAACAAAAATCATTAAAGATAAGGAAGGACATTATATAATGATTAAAGGAACAAGCCACCATAAGGACATAACAATAATAAATATCTACACAAGCAATGACATGGGTTCAAAAACATAAAACAAACTCCAACAACACTGAAAAGAAATTGACAGTTTCACAATAATAGTAGGAGTCTTTAACGCACCAGTTTTGGTAAAGGACAAAACATCTAGAAAGAAACTCAACAAAGATACAAAAGATTTAAAGGCCACAATCAACCAACTTGACCTCATACACATATACGGAACAATCCACCCAACAGCAGCAAGGTACCTGTTATTTTCCAACGCACATGAAACGTTCTCCTGAATAGACCTCATCTTAGGGCACAAAGCAACCTTAAACAAAACCCAAAACACTGAGATAATACAAAGCAGCTTCTCTGATCACAAAGCAACAAAAGTAGAAATTAATAAAAAGAAGAGCAAGGAAAAAAACCCAAATACATGGAAACTAAATAACAACCTGCTTAAAAACCAGTGGGTAATAAAAGGTATCAAAGACAGAACTAAAAAAAATTCAAAGTCTCAAATGAGAAAGGAAACATACCAAAACCTTTCGGACACAGCAAAGGCAGTGCTCAGAGGTCAATAGTGATAGATGCACACATCAAAAACGAAGAAAGGCACAAAATCAAAACACTAGCTATACAACTTGGACAAACGGAAAGAGAAGAGCAGAAGAAGTCCACAGCCATGAAAAGAAAGGAAATAATAAAAATCAGAGAGAAGTGAATGAAATAGAAAATAGAAAGAAGCAACAAAACCAAGAGTTGGTTCCATCAAAAGATCAACAAAGTCAACAAACCATTGGTCAAACTGACAAAAGAAAAACAGGTGAAGACAAAAACAACCCAAAGAAGAAATGAAACAGGGGACATTACAACAGACTTAACTGAAATAAAAAGGTTCATAACAGAGTACTATGAAATCTATACTCCAACAAATTTGAAAACCCAGAGGAAATGGACAAATTTCTAGAAACACACTATCTTCCTAAACTAACATAAACTGAGGTCTAAAATCTGGACAGACCCATAACGAGAAGAGATTGAAAAGGTAATAAAAAAAAACTTCCAATAAAAACAGCCTTGGCTCAGATGGCTTCACTGGAGAATTCTACCAAACATTCAAAGAAGAATTCACAGTAGTACTACTAAAACTATTTCAGAACATACAAAAGGAAGGGATACTTCCTAACTGATTCTATGAAGACAGCATAACCCTGATACCAAAATCAGGCAAAGACACCACAAAAAAAGGAAAATTAGAGACCGATATCTCTCATGAATATAGATGCAAAAGCTCTCCACAAAATTCTAGCCAATAGAATTCAGCATCATATTAAAAAAAAAAAAAACACCATGACCAAGTGGAATTCATACCAGGTATGCAACAATGATTCAACATTAGAGAAACAGTCAATGTAATCCACCACATAAATAAAACAAAAGAATCACATGGTCATCTCAGTAGACTCAGAAAAGTCATTAGATATAGTATAACACCCATACCTGATAAAAACTCTCAATAAAATAGGTTTAAAAAGGAAATTTCTCAACATAATAAAGGGCATCTAAACAAAACCAACAGCCAACATCATTCTCAACAGACAGTGGCTGAAAACATTCCCCCTGAGAACAGGAACAAAACAAGGATGCCCTTTATCACTACTGCTATTAAACATTGTGCTAGAAGACCTACCTACAGCAATAAGAAAAAGAAATAAAGGACATACAAATAGGCAAGGAAGAAGTAAAACTATCCCTATTTGAGGATGATATTATACTGTACACAAACCTCCTCAAAGATAAACAAGAAAACTACTGGAACTCATAGAAAAATTCAGCAGTATAGCGGGATACAAGATAAACATACAAAAAAAGTTGGATTCCTAAACACCAATAAAAAGAACATGGAAAAGAAAATGAGTAAAGCAAAACAATTTAATATAAGTCCTAAAAAAATAAAATGCTTAGGCATAAATCTAACCAGGGATGTATAGGACATATACAAAGAAAACTACAAAATCCTACTGCAAGAAACCAAAAGAGACCTACATAAATTCAAAAACATACCATGTACATGGATAGGTAGACTCAACATTGTGAAAATGTCGATTCTACCCAAAGCAATCTGCAAGTACAATGCAATGCCAGTCCAACAGCATTCTATAACAAGATGGAAAAACTAATCATTAAATTTATATGGAAAGGTAGAGGCCACAGATAAGTAAATCACTATTGAAGAAGAAGAATAAAGCAGGAGGCCTCATACTATTTGACCTCAGAAACTGCTCTACAGCTACAATAGTCAAAACAGCCTGGTATTGGTACAATGACAGACACAGTAATCAATGGAATTGAATCAAGTATGCAGATGTGAATCCATCCACCTATGGTCAATTGATCTTCAACAAAGGCCCAAAGTCCACTAAATGGGGAAAAGACAGTCTTTCTAACAATTAGTGCTGGAAAAACTAGATGTCCATCTGTAAAAAATGAAACAGGACCCATACTTCACACCATACAAAAAACTAATTCAAAATAAGTCAAAGACCTAAATAAGAAATCAAAAGCTATAAAGATCATAGAAGAAAAAAGGTCAACACATGGCATAAATGGCATACAAACCATAACCAACAATACGCAAACACCAGAAGATAAGCTAGTAACTGGAATCTTCTAAAAATTAAACACTTATGCTCATCAAAAGATTTCACCAACCCAGTAAAATGAGAACCTACAGACTTGGAAAAAAAATTGGCCATGACGAGTCCAACAAAGTTGCAATCTCTAAATTCTGTAGGAAAATCCAGCACCTCTACAACAAAAAGACAAGTGAACCAATTAAAACATGGACAAAGTATATGAACAGATACCTCTCTAAAGAAGACATTCGCATGGCTAATAGACACATGAGAAAATATTTGCAATCGCTAGCCATTAGAGAAACAAACGAAAACTACAATGAGACACCATCTCACCCCAACATTACTGGCACAAATCAAAAAAAAAAAAAAAACAGAAATTAATATTCCAGAGGTTGCAGGGAGATTGGAACTCTTATGCACTGCTGGTGGGAATGCAAAATGGTACAACCATTTAGGAAAAAGATAGGGTGGCTTCCTTAAAAAACTAGAAATAGAAATACTACATGATCCAGCTATCCCACTTCTAGGAATATATCCTAGAGAAATAAGAGCCATCATACAAACAGACATATGTGCACCCATGTTCATTGCGACATTATTAACAATAGGAAAAAGATGGACACAACCTAAGTGCCCATCAACAGAAGAATGGATAAACAAACTATGGTACATACACAAATGAAATACTATGCAATAATAAAGAACAATGATGAATCTGTGAAACATCTTACAACATGGATGAATCTGGAGGACATTATGCTGAGTGAAATTCAATCATGAAAGGACAAATACTGTATGAGATCACTGTTAGAAAAACTCATGGAAAGGTTTACACACAGAAAGAAACTATGATGGTTACGAGGGAGAAGAGTGGGGAGGGAAAATCACTAAACAATAGGTAAGTGGTAAATTTGGTGAAAGGTCAGATAGTACACAATGCTAGGAAAGTCAGCACAACTTGACCAAGGCAAGGCCATGGAAGCTTCATAGACACATTCAAACTCCCAGAGGAACGGAATTACTGGGCTAGGGGCTGGGGACCATAGTCTCAGGGGACATCTAGCTCAATTGGCATAACATGATTTATAAAGAAAATGTTTTATATTCTACTTTGGGGAGCAACCTCTTGGGTCTTAGAAACCTGTGAGCGGCTATCTAAGATACTTCTCTGGTCAAGAGAGAATGAAGAGAACGAAAGACACAAGGGAAAGATTAGTACAAAGGACTAATGGACCACAAGTACCACGACCTCCACCAGACTGAGTTCAACACAACTAGATGGTGCTCAGCTACTTAGACCAGCTGCTCTGATAGGGATCACAATAGAGGCTCCTGGACAGAGCTGGAGATAAATGTAGAACAAAATTCTAACTCACAAAAAAAGAGCAGACTGACTGGTCTGACAGAGAGGAATGGAAATAGAGAACTCAAGAGTGAGAAGTGGACAGTGATGACATGTCGTGGGGTTGGCAATCAATGTCACAAAACAATATGTGTATTAATTGTTTAATGAGAAGCTAATTTGCTCTGTAAACCTATAGCACAATAAAAAAAAGATCTATAATGACAACAACAACTCAAAAGATTAGATAGGAATCTTAGGGAACAGTGAGTTTATGTTGATGGGGGAGGAAGAACCCAGAAAATGAGGGTGAGAATGGTTGCACAACTCCAAGAATGTAATCAATGTCACTGAGTTGTACATGTAGAAACTGTTGAATTGGTGTATGTTTTGCTATGTATATTCCCAATGACAACAACAACAAAATAATTAAAACAAAAAACAAGGGAAAAAAAAAGAGCTTGGCTGCTAACGAAAAAGTTGGCAGTTCAAATCCAAAGCAGCTCCTTGGAAACCCTATGGGGCAGTTCTACTCTGTCTAGGGTCGCTATGAGTCAATATCGAATCAAGGGTAACAGATTTTTTTTTTTTTGGTTTATAACTTCAAAAATTGCCTCTCCTTTTTTTTTTTTTTTTTCTTTTCTCTTTCTGGAACCCCATTAGTCCATCTGGTAGAAGTTCTCACCTTATTCTCTTTGTCTCTTATCCTCTTCTCTAGTTTTCCTTTAGTATTTCTCAAATATTCACTCCTCTGAGTTCTGTTCCAGTACACTACCTCTTTCTTTGGCTGTGTTAATCTGCACTTAAACTCCTCCACTGAGTTATTAAGGAGAACTTTAAATATCAGATTTTTTTCCTCAGTAATTCTAAGAACTTGAATCAAAATTACAATTCTTACTGTGATCTTTTGAATATATTAAGCATAGCTAATTTAACATTTGTGCCTTTTGAGTCTATTTTCTATAGCCACTCTTCCTCTGTTTTTGTTGTTAGCTTTGTTTGATTTTATTTATATTGCTTTATCTGCTCATGTGCCAGGTATTGTTTCTGATAGATAGGAGTTGTGTGACAAAGTTATAGAAATATAGTGGTGTTTAGGGCAATGATATCTTCCCACAGAGATTTTATGCTTTTTTCTAGCAGATGATTAGGGACACTAATATTCAAAGGCATATTAATCTAAATCCATGACTTGACGTACTTTGAAGCTTTTCTTTAGGGTAAAGGCTATCTTCTCCCCACTCTTATTTCTACGGCTTAACCTTTTAGATAAACTTTGAAAGTATAAAAGTTTTCTAGCTTCACAAATTTGGCAAGTCCTACACTCCAGTTTTTCTTCTCTAACCTGCTAGGAATGATTTCCTGATTTATCTGTTCAGCTACCTCTTCCATTATGGGCAGGGAAAAGTGACCTCCTTTGCTGGGATTATCATTCTGAATTCTTTAATATATTGTATTTTAATCCTAAAATACTTTGCTTTTTTTTTTACTTTCCAATATCTTCAATAAAATTTATTATTTTTGCTTTCCTATTGTTTCTGTGCAAAGATTGTCCTGAACTAACTGAGAGTGAATACACTTGTTATCTACATTTTCAGATCTACCCTGAGGATAAACAACTGAGCCAATGCATCTGAGGCTGAGCGAGTTTAACAAACAGTTCTAGATGTCTTTTTAATTAATCAACGGGATGGTATACCATTCCTTGGCCTAGTGTACTGTCATAAACCATAATTTTCATGAGAAAATTCACTTAAGTGTATTTCCTCATTCATCTGAACTTGGAAGCTGGTTCTTCTACTGTATTAACTTACAAAGATATGAAAAATGGAAATAGTGCCAAGCTGTTATCATGTCTTTGTAAGAGAATGCTAAGAAAATTTTCTTCTGTGTTGGCATTGTGGTTGACTTTCCAAAGCTACAAAAATCAAATCCTCGTGTCTTAATTATCTTGTCCTGCTATAACAGAAATACAATAAGTGGGTGACATTAACAAACACATTTATTTTCTCACATTTTAGGAGGCTAGACAGAAGTTTGAATTCAGGGCACCAGCTCTGGAGGAAGGCGTTCTATCTGTGTCTCTTCGAGGGGTAGGTCCTTGTCTCTTTTCAGCTTCTGTTCCTTGGTTCCTTGGTGATCTTCAAGTGGCATGGTATCTACCTTCTCCCAACTATGCTTGCTATCCCTGGCTTAATCTGCTCTTTTATATCTCAAAAGGGATTGATTTAAGACACATCCTACATTATTGGAAAACCTGGTGGTGCAGCTTTTAAGAGTTCCGTTGCTAACCAAAAAGTTGGCAGTTTGAATCCACCAGCCACTCCTTGGAAACCACGTGAAGCAGTTCTACTTTTTCATATAGGGTTGCTATGAGTCAGAATAGACTCAATGGCAATTTTTTTTTTGTTTGTTTCTTTTTGCTACATTATTAACACAACGAAAAAACACATTCCCATATGGAATTATAACCACGGGTAGAGGGGTTCGGATTTGCAACAGATATTTTGGGGCAGACACAATTCAATTTATAACACCCTACAATCAAGATAATTTGGGGGTCAAGCAACCATTACAGAGCTAAATAACTGGCAGTTGGACAGATTCTGCTACCAGAAACCATTATCTAGAATCTCTCATTATTCCGTATACAGTGGAGTTTGCTAAAAGAGAAAGATTAATGGAACCATGTCATCATCAGCTTAGAAACGATTTTCCCTCCATTTTCTGTGAATGTTGCAACCTGACAATGACTCTCAAGGTCAAGTATAACAGGTCTTAGAGAACCAGATACATGAATATGCAGTGCTTCTGAGAATGACAGGCTTCTCTTTACGATGATTTGGTATATCACACTGTATTTGCTGCTCTGCCCTCTCAATTTGAGTAGAAGAGAAAGAATTTCAGAGAAATACTTGGGCACAGAGAGTGAGCAGAAGTGAAGTAGTCATTACAATCATTACTTGTTAAACCAAGAATGTGCAGGTTTCCCTTAGATCAATTAAACATCAGAAAAGATAATCACACTTTAGGCATTTTGCAAGTACCCTTTCAAGTTTAGCTGCTTCCAGATTAAGGAACACTAATGCAATTTTCTATGTTGTGTACCTCAGAGTTAAATACTGGTGAGGGATTGGTTGTAGCACCGCAATTTGTGTGAAGTCCATTGAATTTACTCATATGCACCATATAGGAGTATCTGCATTTAGACACCCTCCCACAAAGATCCAATGTTAATCAAAAGAGATTTAAAGGAGCACCAGATAAATAAAAGGTGTTTGTCCTTTTCCATCTGTCTTCTGCCTTTGTCCCAATTACGAACTATCTCTGAGTAGACAAAAGGCAAGGAAAGAGCCCAAGACGCCATCCAAATTTCAATGCCCGACCGAAGCTAGTCGAATATGAAGCTGATATTTTTAAATTGACCAGATTAACTCAATGTGACTAGCAAGTAATGGCTTTACATGATATGAAATTAAGAGCTGGGAAAGAAATTTCACCTGTGCACGATAGATTGGAGTGCCTAAAAAAATTATATATATATATTATTTCACATATAAACAAAGTCATAGATTTGGAGCAAAACCTAAGCCCTTCATACTGTTGGATTCTTAAACACTAGTGTTACATTTGAATAACGTTTCTTACTTTAAAAAATAATCTATGAATATCTTTTATAATTTTATCTCACGGTAAACGTAAAAAAAACAAACCTAGAGCCGAGCCGTCGAGTCAATCCTGACTCATAGCGACCCTGTAGGACAGAGTAGAACTGCCCCCTAGAGTTTCCAAGGAGCACCTGGCAGATTCGAACTGTCAACTCTTTGGTTCGCAGGTGTAGCACTTAACCACTACTCCACCAGGGTTTCCGCAGTAAGCATATGGCATAAAAACTGAAGTATTTTCAACTTTATTTAAAAAAAATGAGGACAGTGAAGTTGGAAAAGCTAACGTGCCTAATTTTCTTAAGTTCTTATTGATGGTAAATTGAAAGTTAGGTATCATAACTCAGTACTTCAATAACAGTCATTATTTATTTAAGCAGAAAAAAGTACCTTATTGCTTACAATGTATTAAATAATTATAATTATGAATACACCAAATTTAACTCAATTTCAGATGGAACCCCAAATCTACACACATGGATAAGTATTTTTCTTTTTGTCTATAGTTGCAAAGACTGTCGTTTACTTAGTTTGCTCAGAATGACAGCTATTGTTCCGGCATGCCAGATGCAAATCAAGTTTAAAAACATAAGGTGTAGTCACGTAGAATGATTACTACATATGTCGTTAAAAAAAAAAAAAAAGAACTTGCTGTGCAGTCAATGGCAACCCCGTGTGCCTAAAAATCGAAATGTGCTTCATAGGGTTTTCAATATGGATCATATTTTGGAAGTAGATTTCCAAGCCTTTCTTCTGAAGCAGCTTTGGGTGGACTCGAATCTCCAGCCTTTTGTTTAGCAGTTGAGTGCAGCATTTACAGTTTGTACCACCCAAGGAACCCACTATGTCATAGGAGTCTGCAAAAATAATTAAGCTTTTAAACTTGGTCATTGTATAATATTTTTAAGTATTAACTAAATGTTAGTTATTAATGGAATGTCTAGTTACACAAGGCTTTGCAATGTAGCAAATTTTTCTCTTTATCTGCTGTCTCTATCATGACCGTAATCCTAATATAATACACACAAATAACAATGATTGTGCCTTCCTTATTGCTGTAATGTTTTTTCCAAATTCTGAATGATGTGGGCAAGCCTATTACATTTATAACCTTAATATTTTCATGTGCCTATACAGTGTGTATTCTTCATAGAGATATTATAGAATTTATATACAATTGGATTATAATCAATTTACTTCCTTTTTTTCCTTACACTGGATATGAACAAGCACAAAAGCCATTCTTTTCCATCACTGAATCATTTCCTATGTAGATACTGAAATTTGGGAATAAAGAGATGAATAAATACATGAATAAAAGGGATATGTAAAAGATCTCTGAGACTGTTTAAATCACAGACAAATGTAAGGTACCACCAAGACTTACAGGTTTTAAATTCCTCAGAGAGAAGTCACCATGTTCATTTCTCATATTGGAACACATTGTGTTCCAGATCTTAAAAGGATATAGATACATATAAAGACCAAAATATATTTGAATTATACTAAAAATCTGCATAACAACACTTTTCATGATTTGACAAGTATTTCAAGTTTTTTTTTTTCAAATGCTTCACTTTGTAAGTAGTCTACAATTTAACAACGAAGTCTGTTAAATAAAATTTTCTAGTCAACATAATTTGGGAGAACAAGAAAAGAAAATTTGAAATTGTAATTCTTCTAAAATATAGTCATTAATTAATGTTTTATATTTTAAGCCAGATGAATCATTATCACAACACTGTTCATATAACTTGTGGGGTTCATATAATTAAAAGGATCATAAAATCAAAACCCGCTGCCATCAAGTCGATTCCTACTCATAGCGACCCTGTAGGACAGAGTAGAACCGTCTCATAAAGTTTCCAAGGAGTGCCTGGCAGATTCGAACTGCTGACTTCTTGGTTAGCAGCCTTAGCACTTAACGAATACGCCACCAGGCTTTCCAAAATAATCATAGTGTAGCCTAAATTTATCTTTGTAGTTCGCAATGTGGAACTTTTATAATTTACAGAAAAATAGAAGTGAAATCTGTTTTAGTTTTAGTGCATTTACTTTGCATGTTTTAGAAAAACTATGAATATCTCCTAAGAAGTTCTAAAAACATGAAAATTTTATAAAAATTACTTAATCTCATGATCAATATTTATGCAGAAAATATACATTAAATTTCACAAAGTATAAAGCTCTGTATTCAAAGTGCAACACAATAGTATGTATTGAACTGAATTTAATGAACAATGACACAGAGCGTGGAAATTCTATAAACATTACTGAAAACACTATCAATATTCACCTTGAAAATACACAAGAAATTACATACATTTGAAACACTACATTTGAAGTACGAAGCAATAATAACTGTGTCTTTTAAGAGCTGAGAAAATAAACAGAATTAAAACAACTTTACTCCATCTTAATTACAGTGTGCCTTCAAGGAAAATGTAAGGTTTTCAGAAAATTCAGTAGGAGAAATAAACTTTACCATATTTTCAAATATGTTAATAGGCACTGCATTGGACAAACTCAGGCACAGCAGTTAAAGTGAAGGATTTGCAAAATATCAGATCAAATGATGTGACAGGTAAAGAGACTCTAAAAGAACAAGCATACCTGTACAAATATCTATGAATTTCAGGTTTACATTTCATTGTTCTTTATACACCCTCCCCCCAAAAAAACTGTTGGTGTGGAGTCGATTCCAACTCATGTCAACCACATGTATCTGTATTTTTGCTAAAAAAAAAAAAAAGCTCCAAATTTGTAGAAAACACTACCTTCTGGAGGAAGATTTCAAAGACTTGTTTTACTTCCTGGTTCCTCAGGGAATAAATGAAGGGGTTCTGCATGGGGACAACAGAGGTGTTGAGAATAGAAACTCCTTTGGTCAATGATGCCTTTCTTTTGCAGAGGGATTGGCATACATGAAGATGCAGCTTCCATAAGAGATGGAAATGACAGTCATGTGGGAGAAACAAGTGGAGAAAGTTTTTTTTTCTCTGACTGGAAGATGGGATTCTCAGAATAGTCCTGATGACACACATGTAGGACAAAATCATTAATGCCAAAGTGAATAACAAAGAAACCAAAGCCAAGTAAAAACCAATTACTTCTAGGAGCCATGTATTTGAGCAAGATAGTTGTAAGAGGGGAAAATAGTCGCATGCAAAGTGATCAATGACTTTGGAAGCACAGTAATCTGGGGGGGAAGAAGCATAAGGGGTGGGAATATGGTCAGAAACCCTCTCAGCCACACACATGACACAAGCAAGGAGCAGAGTTTCCTGTTCATGGTGCTCGTGTAATGCAGGGGCTTGCAGATGGCCACATACAAGTCATAGGACATGGCTGTCAGAAGGTAAAATTCTGTCACCCTCATGAAAATAAAGAAGAGTTGAGCTGCACAGTTGTTATAGGACATGGTCTTATCCCTGGTGATAATTGCACCCAGAAATCTGGGAATGCATACAGTTGTAAAGGAGATTTCAAGCACTGTGACCACTGTGTAGTTGTTCATTTCTCTCTCTCTCTCTTCAATTTTTCTTCTTTTAATCCCATTTAGACAAAAAAAGTATTAAGGGGAAGAGATGAAAGATATAATTCATCATGATCAGCATCATCATCTCTAATATTCTAAAATATCCTGTATAATCCATGCAAATTTTTTCTTATTTTTAAGATCTTGTTGGCATTCTTTTAATACACATTTATTAGTTATTTTATATTAAAATACAGTAGTAGATAGGAAATCTTCACACAACAAAGCACATCTTTGGGAGACAATGAATAAAATAATTGTCATTTTATGTCCTATTTACGCAAACTCTGATTACAATTGTGTTGAAACAGTCATAAGAATTACATAGCCCTTTCTTTTCACTCAGATAATTTATTAGACAATCTATCTCCTAGAAAAAAAATGGGTTACTTTAACTTACCAAAAAGTAAAAGTCAAACTTAGAAGCCTGAAGTAACAACTCATTATTTTTTTTAGGATATAAAAAATCAGTTGCCTTATTACAAGTAATATATTTAAATTTTTAACCTTAAGATTTATGGGTCTAATTGCCAAGACCATATGAATACACTAAATACAATTGCTACAAGACAGAATAAGTAACCCAATTATTTAAAAAATACAAAACTTTCAAATACTCACTGGTTTGTCTTCTTATTCCATCACGATCTTTAATGTTCCACTTCTGTATGGCTTCCTAAAAATGTACATGTAAGTATTTAAATAAAACATTTTTATTTTTGAACTGAAAGATGCATAATGTATTTATTTTTCATTTTGACTGAAGCACAAATTGAAAAGTGACTGCTAGCCTTTTATCTTATCAACTCTGTCGCTGGATTACGGCTCATTGCATTTTCCATGAAATTATCTTCCTGAGTGTCTTAGTATAATGTTGCTGCAACAGAAATAACACAAGTGGATGGGCTTTAACAAAGGGAAATTTATTTCTTCACAGTGAAGTAGGGTAAAAGTCCAAATTCAGGGCATCAATCTTTCCCCAGATAGGAGCTTCTCCATGGATGGACCCCAGATCCAAAGGACTCGCTCTGCTCCTGGTACTATTATCTTGGTGGTATGAGGTCCCACATTTTCTGCTTGTTACCCTTCCTTTCATCTCCTGTAAGATAAAAGGTGGTGTAGGCCATACCCCAGGGAAACTCCCTTTACATTGGATCAGGGATGTGACCTGGGTAAGAGTGTTATAATCCTACCCTAATAGTTTTTAACATAAAATTACAATCACCAGATGAAGGACAACCACACAGTACTGGGAATCATGGTCTAATCAATTTGACATGTATTATTAGGGTACACAATTCAACCCATGACACTGAGTTATTAAGGTTTTTGGAAAAAATGTTTCATTCCCTTGTAATTCCGTCTCACAGTTATCTTCTCCATAAGTCCACTTATCCAAATGGATATCCAGAAAAGTTAAGAAAAAACTTCTTTCATTTTCCTAACCTACTTAGCTTGTTCCCACGTATTCAAATGCTATTTTGAATGTAGTAATAGTTTATCAATTCTATTAAAATCTTGACAGCTATCTCCTTTTGATTTTAGAGAGTAAAATTTCTGTTGTGAAGAATAAAATGTAAAATCGTTTTATACCTTCCAACAACTAGCAACATTCACACTAATCATACTTTATTTTATAATGGCTTAAAGGCAGTTTTTCAGGACATGAAAAGTAGAACGTCAGAAACCTTCAAAAGATGTGGAAATATTTTTGACCTCAGCAAAGACTGTGTACTGATCTTCTGGAAACCAGACAAAGTCAGGCCACATCTCTGCTATATTATAGACCATAAGGGAAATCTGGAGGGGGCCCTTGCATTTCTCAGTAACCTGCTCACTCCTCTCCCTAGCAGATCTCTCTTGAGAAGAGTTATATTCATCCTTGCATCCCACAGAGGACCTAAGATGGTGACTTCTATGTAATATTTATATCCATTAATAAGTTGCTTAATATTCATCCTTACTTCATATTATATGAGTAATAAAATAAGAAACCCACTTTCTTATACAAGGTGAAATTTTGATCAAATTTGTAAAGAATTGTCTTCATTAGAAATGTGAAAGTTTTGAACATATGCCTTTCGGTTAGCAGCTGAGAATGCTAACCATTTGCACCAACCAGGGAATCCCGTTATTAAAATTCACTTCTTTATTTGTCTAAACCTAGTAAATATATACAATTTCAGAACTGTGAAACCATATACCTATAATTTTACCACTGCATGTTTAGTATTTGTGATCTATTTCTCTTAGTTTTAGAGCATTGAAAAGATTTTGTTTACGCTGGCTGAGCTAAGTAGGTGGAATAGACAGATGCTCCCGGCGAACCCTCTATACAACAAAGACCCCCCCAAAAAAAGTGAAACGAGTATATTTATGACAAGCTAGAAGCCCTGAGCTTCAAAGGCAAGTTTAGAAAAAGAACAGAGGGGAAGGGGGAAGAAGAGACAGTACAGAAGTAGAGAGGAGTTACTGGGCCTGAATCTCGGAAAGCCCTCAGGCATCATTCCAGAGTGGCGGCAGTGGGTTGGTACTAGCATTTTGCCACAGTTTCCTTAGGGAGAAGCAGTCAGCCACACAGCCTACTCATACCTTCAGAACCAGAGAAGAATGGCGCTCTCAGCAAAAGCTAAGTACTTCCGTATGTTTCACCGCGCCCCCCACTCACAAGCCAGCTTCAGGGGCTGAATTCTCTGGGCCTGAGATAGGCACTGTTGAGTGCCTAGAGCCATCCACCCAGCCATGGAGAAGGAAAAAATTTGCAATTGGGGGAAAAGAATTTGCCAGCTCCACTAACCAGGGGAGCTCAGCACAGAAGTGGCCCCTGTCCAGGCATAAACAGTCCATGGACTTTGAGCACCTTTCCCCTCTGTATGGACCTGTGTGGGCCTATTTCAGGAGACTAGACCCTTGTTGGCAGACTCTAACCATTTCAGCTGTGCGGCGGAAAGGTGGGTGATGTTTAGCATTGCTTTGCCCATTAAACAGGGTCCTCACCTACCCACATGATGGGCCTAAGGACTGATAGCTCCACTCAGGTCACTCAGCCACCCACTACAGGGGTCCAAGGATAACTGGTACCTCCCAGTCTTTACAACCAAAAATATTAGGAGCCCATGGTCTGTCTGAAGAACCCACCCACCTGAGCACTCTAGGGAACAGGGACGCACTTTCCTCAGAGACACTTGGGAGTCAGCTCTCAGCCCCACGCCTTTTTCAGAGTGTGACCCCCTGCTGCAATCAGATATTGGTATATACACCAATTTCCACTGCCCCTCTAAGACTGTAGGACAGAGCCTGTACCACACACTTCATGATCAGCTACCTGGACACCTGAGCTGAATCCATACAAGAAAAGTGAATGGACTCCTAGAATGATATAACTGATAACAGCTCTTTCCATCTGAGGACAGGACGACAGTGTTCCAAAGGTGAAAATAATCAAGCTAGATCACTCAAACAACCCATTTGGGCATATCAAAACCAAACAAAACAAAGCAAGAGGCTACGATACAGTAAGCAGGAATAAACTAATATAATAACTCATAGATGGCTCAGAGACAACAGTCAATATCAAGTCACATAAAGAAACAGACCATGATCACCTCAATAAGCTCTCAAAACAAAGAATCCAGGGATCTTCTAGATAAAAGTGCAATCCTGGAATTACCAGAGGCAGAATACAAAAGATTAACATACAGAACTCTTCAAGACATCAGGAAGGAAATGAGACAATACGCAGAACAAGCCAAGAAACACACAGATAAAATAATTGAAGAAATTAAAAAGATCATTCAGAAACATAATGAAAAATTTAATAAGCTGGAAAAATCCATAGACAGACAGCAATCAGAAATTCAGAAGATTAACAAAAAAATTACAGAATTACACAACTCAACAGAAAATCGGAGGAGCAGAATTGAGCAAGTAGGAGCCATAATTTCTCAACTTGAAGATAAATCACTTGGCAGTAACATATTCGAGGAAAAATCCAATAAAAGAATTTTAAAAAATGAAGAAACTTTAAGAACCACGTGGGACTCTATCAAGAGAAATAACCTGCTAGGGACTGAAGAATGAGAACAGGGAGGGATAACAGAAAATATGTGGAGAGAATTGTTGATTTTTTGGCAGAAAACTTCCCTGATATTGTGAAAGATGAGAAGATATCTATCTAAGATGCTTATCGAATTCCACATAAGGTAGATGTTAAAAGATAGCCACCAAGAGATATTATAATCCAACTTGCCAAAGCCACAGATAGAGAGAGTATTTTAATAGACAAAAAGTCACCTACAAAGGAGAGTCAATAAGAATAAGCTCAGACTACTATGCAGAAACCATGCAGGCAAGAAGGCAATGGGATGACTTATTTAAAAAAATTGAAGGAAAAAAATTGCCAACCAAGAATCATATATCCAGCAAAACTGTCCCTTAAATACAAAGGGGAAAGTAGGACATATCTAGATAAATAGAAGTTTAGGGAATTTGTAAAAAAAAAAAAAAAAAAAAAAAAAACCAAAACTATGAGACATACTAAAGGGAGCTCTTTTGTTAGAAAATCAATAATATCAGGCATCAACCCAAGACTAGAACACTGGACAGAGCAATCAGAAGTCAACTCAGACAGAGAAAAAAAAAAGCAAGATAAAAAAAAAGCTCAACATTAAAAAAGTAAGAGGGACTAAGAAATGTAATCATAGATCTTCCATACGGACAGGACGATACGGCGATACAAAGAAGTGAAAGTAAGGTTTAAATTTAGAAAACTAGGGAAAAACTTAATCTGTATGCTGAACAAATAATCCGAGAAGCTGGACTATATGAAGAAGAACGGGGCATCAGGATTTGAGGAAGACTCATTAACAATCTGCATTAGGCAGATGATACAACCTTGCTTGCTGAAAGTGAAGAGGACTTGAAGCACTTACTAATGAAGATCAAAGACCACAGCCTTCAGTATGGATTACACCTCAACATAAAGAAAACAAAAATCCTCACAACTGGACCAATGAGCAACATTATGATAAACGGAGAAAAGGTTGAAGTTGTCAAGGATTTCATTTTACTTGGATCCACAATCAACAGCCACCGAAGCAGCAGTCAAGAAATCAAAACACGCATTGCATTGGGCAAATCTGCTGCAAAGGACCTCTTCAAAGTGTTGAAGAGCAAAGATGTCACCCTGAACACTAAGGTGCGCCTGACCCAAGCCATGGTATTTTCATTCGCATCATATGCATGTGAAAGGTGGACAATGAATAAGGAAGACCGAAGAAGAGTTGACACTTTTGAATTGTGGTGTGGGCAAAGAATATTGACTATACCATGGACTGCCAAAAGAACGAACACATCTGTCTTGGAAGAAGTGCGGCCAGAATGCTCCTTAGAGGCAAGGATGGTGAGACTGCGTCTTACATATTTTGGACATGTTGTCAGGAGGGATGAGTCCCTGGAGAAGGACGTCATGCTTGGCAGAGTACAGGGTCAGTGGAAAAGAGGAAGACCCTCAAAAAGGTGGATTGACACAGTGGCTGCAACAATGAGCTCAAGCATAACAACTATTGTGAGGATGGCGCGGAACCGGGCTGTGTTTTGTTCTGTTGTGCATAGGGTCACTATGAGTCGGAACCGACTCAACGGCACCTAACAACAACAGGGGTAAATAATAAGGTAACCAAAAGGAGACAAAGTATTCTACTCATCAAAATAAAATACAAGAAAAAATACACAGCAGAAACAAAATCGACAACAAAGAGTATGAGGAAGGGACTATATATAATCTACTCAGCACATAAAATTAAGTGGGAAAAAGAAACTGTTAATAACACACACAGAGAGACATCAAAATGATAACATTAAATTCATACACATCCATAATCACGCTGAATATAAACGGACTAAATGTACCAATAAAGAGACAAAGAGTGGCAGAATGGATTAAAAAACACAATCTGTCTGTATGCTGCCTACAAGAGACACCTTAGACTTCGAGACACAAACAAACTAAAACTCAAAGAATGGAAAAAATACTTCAAGCAAACAACAATCAAAAAAGAGCAGGAGTGGCAATATTAATTTCTGACAAACAGGCTTTAAAGTTAAGTCAATCATAAAGGGTAACAAACGACACTATACAATCATTAAAGTTATTTTTTTATAAAAAGAAGATATAACCACATTTAATGTTTATGCACCCAATGATAGGGCTAAAAGATACATAAAACAAACTCTATCAGCATTGAAAAGTGAGATAGACAGCTCCACAATAATAGTAGGAGACTTCAACACATCACTTTCAGGAAAGGACAGGACATCCAGAATGAAGATCAATAAAGACGCAGAAGATCTAAATGCCTCAATCAACCAACATGACTTCATAGACCTACAGCAAACAAGTATACTTTCTTTTCTAGTGCACATGGAACATTCTCTAGAATAGACCACATATTAGGTCATAAAGCAAGCCTTAGAAGAATCCAAAACGTGTAAATATTACAAAGCATCTTCTCTGACCATAACGTTATAAAAGTGGAAATCAATAGCAGAACAAACAGGGAAAAGAAATCAAACACTTGGAAACTGAACAATACCCCGCTCAGAAAAGATTGGATTATAGAAGACATTAAGGATGAAATAAAGGATTGCATAGAATTCCATGAGAATGAAAACACTTCCTATCAGAACCTTTGGGACACAGTGAAAGCAGTGCTCAGAGGTCAATTTATATCAATAAATGCACACATACAAAAAAGAAGAAAGGGCCAAAATCTAAGAATTATCCCTACAACTTGAATAAATATAAAGAAAACAACAAAAGAAACCCTCAAACACCAGAAGAAAACATTTAATAAAAATTAGAGCTGAACTAAATGAAATAGAAAACAGAAAAACAATTGAAAGAATTAACAAGACCAAAAGTTGGTTCTTTGAAAAAATAAAAAAAAAATTGATAAACCATAGGCCAAACTCACCAAAGTAAAACAGGAGAGGAAACAAATAACCTGAATAAGAATTGAGATGGGTGATATTACAACAGGCCCAACTGAAATTAAAAGAATCGTATCAGATTACTATGAAAAATTGTACTCTAACAAATTGGAAAACCTGGAAGAAATGGGTGAACTCCTAGAAACACACTATCTACCTAAACTAACACAAACACAGGTAGAACAGCTAAGTTGACAGATAACAAAAGAAGAGATTGAAAAGATAAGCAAAAAACTCCCAACAAAAAAAGTCCTGGCTCTGACAGCTTCACTGCACGGTTCTACCAGACTTTCAGAGAAGAGGTAACTCCACTACTAGTAAAGGTATTTCAGACCATAGAAGAGGACGGAATACTCCCAAACTCATTCTATGAAGCCAGCATATCCCTGATACCAAAATGAGCTGAAGACACCTAAAAAAGAAAATTACAGACCTATGTTCCACATGAACTGATACGCAACAATCCTCAACAAAATTCTAGCCAAGAGAATTCAACAACATGTCAAAAAAATAATTCACCATGACCAAGTGGGATTCATAACAGGTATGCGGGTTCATCATTAGAAAAACAGTTAATGTAATCCACGACATAAATAAATAAAAGACAAGAATCACATGATTTTATCAACTGATGCAGAAAAGGCATTTGACAAATTCAACACCCATTCAGCATAAAAACTCTCAGCAAAATAGGAATTGAAGGAAAATTCCTCAACATAATAAAGGGCATCTATACAAAGCCAACAGCCAACATCACCCTAAATGGAGAGAGCCTGAAAACATTCCCATTGAGATCGGGAAGCAGACAAGGATGCCCTTTATCACTGCTGTTATTCAACATTGTGCTAGAGGTTCTAGCCAGAGCAATTAGGCTAGACAAAGAAACAAAGGGCATCCGGATTGGCAAGGAAGAAGAAAAATTATATCTATTTTCAGACCACATGATCTTCTACACAGAAAACCCTAAGGAATCCTCCAGAAAACTACTGAAACTAATAGAAGAGTTCAGCAAAGTATCGGGATACAAATAGACATACAAAAATCAGTTGGATTCCTCTACACCCACAAAAAGAACTTCAAAGAGGAAATCACCAAATCAATACCATTTACAGCAGCCCCCAAGAAGATAAAATACTTAGGAATAAATCTTACCAGAGATGTAAGAGACCTTTACAAAGAAAACTGCAAAACACTTCTGCAAGAAACCAAAAGAGACCTACTTAAGTGGAAAAACCTACCTTGCTCATGGACAGGAAGCCTTAAAATTATAAAAATGTCTATGCTGCCCAAAGTGATCTATGTATTTAATGCAATTCCAATCCAAATTCCATGACATTCTTTAATAAAATGGAAAAACAAATCCCCAACTTCATAAGGAAAGGAAAGAGGCCCCGGATAAGTAAAGCATTAATGGAAAAGAAGAACAAAGTGGGAGGCCTTACTCTACCTGATTTTAGGACCTATTATACTGCCACAGTAGTCAAAACAGCCTGGTACTTGTACAAAAGCAGATACTTAGACCAATGGAACCGAATTGAGAATCCAGACATAAATCCATCCATACATGAGCAGTTGATACTTGACAAAGACCTGAAAACAGTTAAATGGGAACAAGACAGTCTTTTTAAAAACGGTGCCAGCATAACTGGATATCCATCTGCAAAAAAATGAACCAAAACCCATACCTCACTCCATGTACAAGAACAAGCTCAAAACAGATCAAAGACCTATGTATAAAATCTAAAACGACAGAGATCATGAAAGAAAAAATAGGGACAACGTTAAGAGAAACAGTACACAAAACATTACTAAAAATGCAGAAGACAAAGTAGATAACTGGGAGCTCCTAAAAATCAAACACCTACACTCATCCAAAGACTTCAAAAAAGTAAAAAGATTACCTACAGATTGAGAAAAAGTTTTTAGCTATGACATTTCTGATCAACACCTGTTCTCTAAAATCTACATGACAGTGTAAAAACTCAACTGAAAAACACAAACAACCCAATTAAAAAAATGGGCAAAAGACGCTTCACTAAAGAAGACATTCAGGTAGCTAACAACATGAGGAAATTCTCATGATCATTAGCCATTAGAGAAATGCAAACCAAAACTACAACGAGATTCCATCTCACTCCAGCAAGGCTGGCATCAATCCAAAAAACACAAAACAATAAATGTTGGAGAGGCTGTGGAGAGATTGGAACACTTATACGCTGCAGGTGGGGACGTAAAATGGTACAACCACTTTGGAAATCCATTTGGCGCTTCCTTAAAAAGCCTAGAGAAATAAGAGCCTTTACATGAACAGATATATGCACTCCCATGTTTATTGCAGCACTGTTTACAATAGCGAAAAGATGGAAGCAACCAAGGTGCCTATCAACAGATGAATGGATAAATAAATTATGGTATAGTCACACAATGGAACAGTACGCATCGATAAAGAACAGTGAGGAATCTGTGAAACATTTCATAACATGGAAGAAACTGGAAGGCATTATGCCGAGTGAAAATAGCCAGTTGCAAAAGGACAAATATTGTATAAGACCACTATTATAAGAACTTGAGAAATAGTTTAAACTGAGAAGAAAACACTCTTTTGTGGTTATGAGAGGGGGAGCGGGGAGGGGAGAGAGGGGCATTCACTAATTAGATAGTATATAAGAACTACTTTAGGTGAAGGGAAAGACAGCACACAATACAGGGGAGGTCAGCACAATTGGACTAAACCAAAAGCAAAGAAGTTTCCTGAATAAACTGAATGTTTCGAAGGTCAGCGTAGCAGGGGCAGTGGTTTGGGGACCATGGTTTCAGGGGACATCTAAGCCAAATGGCATAATAAAATCTATTAAGAAAACATTCTGCATCCCACTTTGAAGAGTTGTGTCTGGGGTCTTAAACGCTAGCAAGCAGCCATCTAAGATGCATCAATTGGTCTCAGCCCACCTTCATCAAAGGAGAATGAAGAACACCAAGGACACAAGGTGATTATGAGCCCAAGAGACAGAAAGGGCCACATGAACCAGAGACTACATCAGCCTGAGACCAGAAGAACTAGATGGTGCCCGGCTACAACCAATGACTGCCCTGACAGGGAACACAACAGAGAACCCCTGAGGGAGCAGGAGATCAGTGGGATGCAGACCCCAAATTCTCATAAGACCAGACTTAATGGTCTGACTGAGACTGGAAGGACCCCAGTGGTCATGATCCCCCATCTGTTGATGGACACCTTGGTCGCTTCCATCTTTTTGCTATTTCTGTAGGATATAGTCCAAGGAGTGGGATTGCTGGATGGTATGGTATTTCTATTTCTAGTTTTTTAAATAAGTGCCAAATCGACTTCCAAAGTGGTTGTACCATTTTACATTCTCACCAGCAGTGTAGAAGTGTTCCAGTCTCTGCACAACCTCTCCAACATTTATTGTTTTGTGTTTTTTGGATTAATGCCAACCTTGTTGGAGTGAAAGGGAATCCCAATGTAGCTTGGATTTGCATTTCTCTAATGGCTAATGATTACGAGCATTTCCTCATGTGTCTGTTAGCTATCTGAATGTCTTCTTTAGTGAAGTACCTGCTGATATCTTTTGTCCATTTTAATCGGGTTATTTGGCTTTTTGTAGTTGAGTTTTGCAGTACCACGTAGATTTTAGAGATCAGATGCTGATCAGATAGATACGTCATAGCTAAAAACCTTTTCCCAGTCTGTAGGTAATCTTTTTACTCTTTTGGTGAAGTCTTTGGATGAGCATAGGTGTTTGATTTTGGGGAGCTCGCAGTTATCTAGTTTCTCTTCTACATTGTTAGTAATGTTTGGTTTACAGTTTATACCATGCATTAGGGCTTGTAGCATTGTCCCTATTTTTTCTCCCATGGTCTTTATCATTTTTGACTTGATATTTAGGACTTTGAGGCATTTTGAGTTAATTTTTTTTCTCTGTGGATGGTGTGAGATACGGGTCTTCTTTCTTTCTTTCTTTTTTTTTTTTTTTTGCAGATGGGTATCCAGTTATGCCAGGACCATTGGCTAAACGGAATGTCTTTTCTCCATTTAACTGAGTTTGTGTCTTTGTTAAATATCAGCTGCTCACATGTGGATGTATTTATGTTGGGATTCTCCATTCTGTTCCATTGGTCTATGTATCTGTTTTTGTACAAGTACCAGGCTGTTTTGACTGTCATTAGGTAGAGTGAGGCCTCCCACTTTGTTCTTCTTTTTCAGCAATGCTTTACTTATCCAGGGCCTTCTTCTCTTCCATATGAAGTTTGTGATTTCTTTGTCCATCTCATTAAAAAATGTTGTTGGAATTTGGGTCAGAATTGCATTGTATCTATAGATAGCTTTTGAGAGAACAGACATTTTTACAATGTTAAGTCTTCCTATCCATGAGCAAGGTATGTTTTTCCACTTATGAAAGTCTTTTTGGGTTTCTTGCAGTAGTGTCTTGTAGTTTTCTTTCTGTAGGTCTTTTACGTCTCTGGTTGGATTTATTCCTAGGTATTTTATCTTGTCGGGGGCTACTGTAAATGGTTTTGATTTCGTGATTTCTTCTCTGATGTTCTTTTTGTTGGTGTGTGGTGTGTGTGACGGAATTCAATTGATTTTTGTATGTTTATCTTGTATCCCAATACTCTGCTGAACCCTTCTATCAGTTTCAGTAGTTTTCTTGAGGATTTTTTAGGTTTTTCTGTGTATAAGATCATGTCATCTGCAAATAGAGTTACTTTTACTTCTTCCTTTATTTTCAATCTGGATGCCCTTTATTTTCTTTTTGTAGCCTAATTGCTCTGGCTAGGACTTCCAGCACACTGTTGAATAAGACTGGTGGTAAGTCTCATCCTTGTCTGGTTTCTGTTCTCTAGGGGATTACTCTCAGGCTCACTCCATTTAGGATGATGGTGGCTGTTGACTTTGTATAAATGCCCTTTATTATGTTGAGGAATTTTCCTTCTATTCCTATTTTGCTGAGAGTTTTTATCCTGAATGGGTGTTGAACTTTGTCAAATGCCTTTTCTGCATCAATTGATAAAATCATGTGATTCTTGTCTTTTTTTTAATTTATGTGGTGGATTACATTAATTGTTTTTCTGATGTTGAACCATCCCTGCATACCTGGTATGAATCCCACTTGGTCATGGTGAATTACTTTTTTGACATGTTGTTGAATTCTATTGGCTAGAATTTTGTTGAGGATTGTTGTGTATCAGTTCATGAGGGACATAGGTCTGTAATTTTCTTTTTTAGGTGTCTTCAGCTCATTTTGGTATCAGGGATATGCTGGCTTCATAGAATGAGTTTGGGAGTATTTCGTCCTCTTCTATGGTCTGAAATACCTTTAGTAGTAGTGGAGTAACCTCTTCTCTGAAAGTCTGGTAGAACTGTGCAGTGAAGCTGTCAGAGCCAGGACTTTTTTTGTTGGGAGTTTTTTGATTATCTTTTCAATCTCTTCTTTTGTTATCTGTCAACTTAGCTGTTCTACCTGTGTTTGTGTTAGTTTAGGTAGATAGTGTGTTTCTAGGAGTTCACCCATTTCTTCCAGGTTTTCCAATTTGTTAGAGTACAGTTTTTCATAGTAATCTGATTCGATTCTTTTAATTTCATCTGGGTCTGTTGTAATATCACCCATCTCATTTCTCATTTGGGCTATTTGTTTCCTGTTTTTCTTTTGTTAGCCTAGCCAATGGTTTACCAACTTTGTTAATTTTTTCAAATAATCAGCTTTTTGTTTGTTAACTCTTTCAATTGTTTTCTGTTCTCTAATTCATTTAATGCTGCACTAATTTTTATTATTTATTTTCTTCTGGTTCCTGAGGGTTTCTTTTTTTACTCTCTTTATTTGTGTCCAAGTTGTAGGGACAGTTCTTTGATTTTGGCCCTTTCTTCTTTTCGTATGTGTTCATTTATTGACATCAATTGACCTCTGAGCACTGCTTTTGCTGTATCCCAAAGGTTCTGATAGGAAGTGTTTTCATTGTCATTGGATTCTATGAGTTTGTTTATTCCCTCCTTAATGTCTTCTATAATCCAGTCTTTTTGGAGCAGGGTATTGTTCCATTTCCAAGTATTTGATTTCTTTTCCCTGCTTTTTCTGTTTTTGTCTTCTACTTTTATGGCCTTATGGTCTGAGAAGATGCTTTGTAATATTTTGATGTTTTGGATTCTGCTAAGGCTTGCTTTATGACCTAGTATGTGGTCTATTCTAGAGAATATTTCATGTGCACTAGAAAAGAAAGTATACTTTGCAGCTGTTGGGTGGAGTTTTCTGTATGTCTATGAGGTCAAGTTCGTTGATTGTGGCATTTAGATCTTCTGTGTCTTTACTGAGCTTCTTACTGGATGTCCTATCCTTCACCAAATGTGGTGTGTTGAAGTCTCCTACTATAATTCCAGAGCTGTCTATCTCACTTTTCAATGCTGTTAGAGTTTGTTTTATGTATCTTGCAGCCCTGTCATTGCGTGCATATGTATTTAATATGGTTATATCTTCCTAGTAAATTGTCCCTTTAATCATTAGATAGTGTCTTTCCTTATCCTTTGTGGTGGATTTAACTTTAAAGTCTATTTAGTCAGAAATTAATATTGCCACTCCTGCTTGTTTTTGATTGTTGTTTGCTTGATGTATTTTTTCCACCCTTTGAGTTTTAGTTTGTGTCTCTAAGTCTAAGGTGTGTCTCTTGTAGGCAGCATATAGCTGAATTATGTTTTTTTATCCAATCTATGACTCTCTGTCTCTTTATTGGTGCATTTAGTCCATTTACCTTCAGGGTAATTATAGAGAGGTATGAATTTAGTGCTGTCATTTTGATGCATTTTTCTGTATTGTTGACAGTTTCATTTTCCACTTACTTTTTTGTGCTGAGAACTTTTTCGTTGTAAATTGTGTGTTCGTCTTTTTCGTTGTAGATGAATTTGTTTTTGTTGAGTCTTTATGTTTACCTTGGTTTTTATTTTGAAGTTTGGGATTGTTAGTCTTATTTGTGGTTACCTTAATATCTACCCCTGTTTTTCTAAGTATGAACCTACTTTGTATCTCCCTACATTGCTTTGATTTCCTCTCCATATGGAAGGTTTATGCCTGCTGTATTTATTTCATCCCTCTTTATTGATTATTGTCATCTTTTACATAATGATGTCAGTGATTCCACGTTTTGAGCCTTTTTTAAAATCTTATTTCATTTTTGTGATTTCCCTATCTTAGTTGATATCAGGATGCTCTGTTCTGTGTCCTTGTGTTGTGTTGATATCTGATATTATTGGCTTCCTATCCAGAGAATTCCCTTAAGTACTTCTTGTAGTTTTGGTTTGTTTTTTGCAAATTCTCTAAGCTTGTGTTTATTTCTAAATGACTTAATTTCCCCTTCATATTTGAGAGAGAGGTTTGTTGGATATATGATTCTTGGCTAGCAATTTTTCTCCTTCAGTGCTGTGTGTATGTCATCCCATTGCCTTCTTGCCTGCATGTTTTCTGCCGAGTAGTTGGAACTTATTCGTATTCATTCTACTTCGTAGGTAACTTTTCATTTATCCCTGGCTGCTCTTAAAATTTTCTCTTATCTTTGGTTTTGCAATTTTGATGATAATATGTTTGGGTGATTTTCTTTTGGGATCTGCCTTTTATGTGGTTCAATGAGTATCTTGGATAGATAACCTTTCATTTTCCGCCATGTCAGGGAAGTTTTCTGCCAACAAATCTTCAATAATTCTCTCTGTATTTTCTGTTATCCCTTCTTCTTCTGGAATTCTAATCACACACAAGTTGTTCTTGATAGAGTCCTACTTGATTCTTAGTGTTTCTTCATTTTTCTAAATTCTTTTATCTGATTTTTCTTTAAGTACATTGGTGCCAAGTGCCTTATCCTCCATCTCCACAATTCTGCATTTCAATTCCTCAATTCTGCTTCTCTGACTTCCTATTGATTTGTCTAATTCTGTAATTTTATTGTTAATCTTTTGGGTTTCTGAATGCTGTCTCTCTATGGATTCTTGCAGCCTATTAAATTTTTCATTATGTTCTTGAATAATCTTTTTAATATCTTCAACTGCTTTATCTGTGTGTTCCTTGGCTTTTTTTGTACATTGCCTGATTTCATTCCTGATGTTGTCCCTGAAGTCTTGAAGTGTTCGGTATGCTAATCCTCTGTATTCTACATCTGCCAATTCCAGGATACATCTTCCTCTGGGAGAGACCTTGATTCTCTATTTTGGGAGTTTGTAGAAGCAATCATGGTCTGCTTCTTTATGTGATTTGATATTGACTGCTGTCTCTGAGCCATCTATAAGTTGTTCTAATAATTTATTTTATGTTTGCTGACAGTGTCCTTTTTGTTTTGCTTTGTTTCTATATACTCAGATAGGCTACTAGAGTATGCTAACTTGGTCATTGGAGCCCTTGAAGCACTAATGTCCTGTTACCAGATGGTTAGAACTGTTACCAGGTAAATAAGCCTATGAGTCCATTCACTATTCTTTAATAGAATCAGCTCAGGTGTCCTGACAGTCAGCCACCTACTGTGTGGTTTAAGCTCTCACCTACTATCTTAGAGGAGTAGTGGTGATGGTTGTATACACTGGTTTCTGGTAGCGGCAAGGGGTCGCACCCTGAGGAGAGTAGGGTGCTGACAGCTTTCCCCCAACTGTCAGTGAGGATGTAGCGTCTCTGTTCTCTAGAGTGCTCTGTTGGGTGGACTCTGCAGCTGTGCCTTAGGCACCCAATGCTTATATCCGTAAAGACTGGTAGGCACCATTATCCTCAGATCGCTTTCGCGTGGTGCTAGGTGGCATGGATTAAGCCTCAGCCCTCCGGTCTGTACTGTGGGTAGGTGAAGGCTCTGTTTAATAAGTAGAGCAGTATCAGACCTCCAAAACCTGCCTCTCCATCACACAGCTGAAACAATTGCAGTCAGACCTCTAACAGATTTGCCTTTGCATTATAATAGCCACCTGGTAGGGAACATAATTTTGAGGTTAATGAATAGCTTGAACGTGATGAATGCATTCTAACAAATATATCTCATCAATTTAATCTGTATATTGAGGTGTTTATGACATTTTACTTCTTTTGTTGTAGGTTACCCTTGAGTCATCAGATTATTAACCACCTGATAAATCCACTAGAATCCTTCCTACCTACTTAAGGTGGCCTAGTGAATCCAGGGTTTCTGATAAATGCACTCATTTTAATACAATGAGCTCAGTGTAAAATCATGTGTTTCCTTCCCTGACTTTTGTTATGAGAATCCATTTCAAAATAATTTTTCATATTTATGATCAAATTAATGAGAAAAATATTGTAAAACTTTTAATATCTATGCTCTCCTTCTAAGTAAGAATTTTTCATCCCATGGATAATGGCAGGCCTGATACATGTTATACACTAAAAGACAGTCTAGGAGTGGTAAATACACTCATAAGAAGAATTTTAAAGGCAACTACTTCAGGTGAGGTAATCAGTGAGTTCTAAATAATGCATGACCAATCTCATGAGGTAGAGGAAGAGGGATGCTTCTGTTGGCAAAGGAGGTTGGGTGGAACTTTTAGATTCAGGTACGCAGAGTCATTGAAATTCACAGAGACAGTGTCATCTCAATTCAAAATTCTTCCATCCATTTGTTGATTCATTTAACAAACATTTTACTGACTGAGTGATCTACATCAAGCCATTTGGCAGGCAATTCTGAGCAAAATGTTCTCTTTGCTCACAAAATGCTCGTAATTTATCAAGAGAAAAGATGTTTTGGTAAGTTGTAAAAATTGCTATCATATTGATAATCATACCACTAGGCTTCTCCTTCTACTAGGCTTGTGTCATCCTAAATAACTACTTGTGAAATAAAAAATTAGACAGTGAAAAACTTATGAATAGCAGCTGAACATTTTCTAATATAATGCTGGAAGGTTGGAAGCCCCTCAGGTTGGAAGGCACTCAGAGTATGACTGGGGAAAAGCTGCCTCCCCAAGGTACACTCGACCTTAATGACGTAGATGGAGTCAAGCTTTTAGGACCTTCATTTGCTGGTATGGCATGACTCAGAATTAGAAGAACCAGCTGCAAGCATCCACTAATAATCAGCATGGAATTTATGAAGTATGAATCTAGGGAAATTGAAAGTCAACAAAAATTGTATGAAATGTAAAAAGATCAATATCCTAGGCATTAGATAGCTGAAAAGGACTAGTAGTTGCCGTTTGGGTTAAGGCAATCGTATGGTCTACTATGCCAAGAATGACAAATTGAAGAGGAACAGCATCACATTCATCGTCAAAAAGAACATTTCAAGATCTATCCTGAAGTACAATGCTGTCAGTAATAGAAAAATATCGACATGCCTACAAGGAAGACCAGCTAATACGACAATTATTCGAATTTAAGAATCAACCACTAAGGCCAAAGATGAGGAAATTGAAGATTTTTACCAATTTCCAAATCTAAAATTGATCAAACATACTGGTAATTACTGGTGATTGAAACGCGAAAGTTGGAAACAAAGAAGGATTGATCAATACTTGGAATATGTGGCTTTGGTGATAGAAATGACACCAGAGATCCTGTGATAGAGTTTTGCAAGACCAACAACTTCTTCATAGCAATTATCTTTTTTTCAATAACATAAATTGCAACGATACACATGGATCTCACCAGACAGATTGCACAGGAATCAAATTGCCTCCATCTGTAGAAAGAGGCAATGGAAAAGCTCAATATCATCAGTCAGAACAAGGCAAGGGGCCGACTTCAGAACAGATCATCAACTGCTCATATGTAAGTTCACGTTGAAGCTGAAGAAAATTAGAGCAAATCCACAAGAGCAAAATACCACCTTGAGTACCCCACCTGAATTTAGACACCATTCCAAGAATAGATTTGATGCACTGAACACTAATGACTGAAGACCAGACAAGTTGTGGAATGACATTAAGGACATCAGACACGAAGAATGCAAAAGGTCGTTAAAAAGGAAAGACCAAAATGGATGTCAGAAGAGACTCTGAAACTTGCTCTTGAATTTTGAGTAGCTAAAGCGAATGGAAGGAATGACGAAGTAAAATAGTTGAACAGAAGATTTCAAAGGGTGGCTTGAGAAGACATAGTAAAGTATTATAGGGAAATGTACAAAGACATGGTATTAGAAACCAAATGGAAAGAACACACTCAGCATTTCTCAAGCTGAAAGAACTGCAGAATAAATTCAAGCCTTGAGTTGCAATATTGAAGGATTCCGCTGGGAAAATACTGAACAATGGAGGAAGCATCAAAAGAAGATGGAAGGAATACACAGAGCCACTGTACCAAAAAGAATTGGTCAATGATCAACCATTTTAGGAGGCAGGATATGGCCAAGAACCAATGGTAGTGAAGGAAGAAGTCCAAGCTGCACTGAAGGCATTAAGAAAAAAAGGGTCCAGGAATTAAGAGCTACCAATTGAGTTGTTTCAACAAATGGATGCAGTACTAGAGGTGTTCACCTGTCTATGCCAAGAAATTTGGAAGACAGCTACCTGGCCAGACAAAAGTGCCCATTCCAACGAACGGTGATCCCACAGAAAGTGGAAATTATCAAACAATATCATTAATATCACACACAAGTAAAATTTTGCTGAAGATCATTCAAAAGCAGTGGCGACAGTACATTATGGGAACTGCCAGAAATTCAAACTGGATTAAGAAGAGGACATAAAACAAGGGTTATCGTTGCTGTGTAGATCATAACAAATTATGGATAACACTACAAAGAATGGGAATTCCAGAACACTTAATTGTGCTTGTAAGGAAACTGTACATGGACCAAGAGGCAGTTTTTCAAACAGAACAAGGGGATTCAGCAACGTTTAAAATCAGAAAAGGTGTATATCAGGGTCATATCCTTTCGCCATATTCATTGAATCTGTATGCTGAGCAAATAATCCAAGAAGATGGAGTATATTAAGAAGAATGTGACATCTGGATTGGAGGAAGAATCATTAACAACCTGTGATATGCAGAGGACATGACCTTACTTGCTGAAAGCTAAGAGGACTTCAAGCACTTACTGATGAATATCGAAGACTAGAGCCTTCAGTATGGATTACACCTCAAAATAAAAAACAACAACAAAAAAACCCAAATCCAAAACTCTTCACAACTGGACCAATTAGCAGTATCATGATAAATGGAGAAAAGATTGAAGTTGTCAAGGATTTCATTTTACTTGGATTCACAATCAACGCCCACAGAAGCAGCAGTCAAGAAATCAAAGGATGCATTGTACTAGGAAAACTGCTGCAAAAGACCTCTTTAAAGTGTTCAAAAGCAAAGATGTTACTTTAAGGACCAAGATGTGTCTGACCCAAGCCATAGTATTTTAAATCACCTCATATGCAGGCGAAACCAGGAGGCTGAATAAGGAAGATCAAGGAAGAACTGATGACTTTGAATTATGGTGTTGGCAAAGAATACCACGGACTGACAGAAGAATGAACAAATCCTTCTTGGAAGAAGTTCAGCCAGAATGCCCCTTAGAAGCAAGCATGGTGACACATTATCTCACGTGCTTTGAACATGTTATCAGGTGGGACCAGTACCTTGAGAAGGACATCATGCTTGGAAAAGTAGAGGGTCAGAGAAAAAGAAGATTCTCAACTAGATGGATTGACACAGCAGCTGCAAAAATGGGCTCAAACATAGCGGTGATTTTGTGAATGGGGAAAGACAGGCTGTGTTTCTTTCTGTTGTACGTGATGTCGCTGAGTCGCAACCAACTGATGGTAACTAACAACACAAATATTTGTTCTCAAGTACTTGGTTGGGCAACAATCTAGCTAACCGAATTTTAATATATTGCATAATGGAGTCCAGAAAATGTTTCCTGTTTGAGATAAAACCTCTGATCAGAAGAATTACTCATAAAGATTGAGGGTAGTGAAGAATCAGAATCTTGTTGACGTGTCATATAGTGTTTAAATCATTTCTAGTTATCTGTTGGAATAATGTCCCCTCAGATTTGTATTTAAAGCAATTTACAATTTTTAGCTTATTATTATTATATGTAATTGGTAGATCCTCAACACCAGTCTCCATAAGAGATTACTTTTCCTTCCTTCCTTTTATTTTAATTAACTCCTTTGAGTCTCTTATGAACAAACTGATAAAACTGTAGCAAGTGTGCAATTTTGTGCACAATTGCAAACATAGTCATTCTTTGTTATGAAAAGTGGGTTCCTTTAATCTGAGAGCGTTCCTAAAATATCCTTCTCTTAGAAAAACATATTTTCATTTAAGTTTAAGTAATTAAGGGAAAAAAGTAGAGAAAAATTCTATCTGGCAATTAGAAAGCATATTCTAATTGAGTTATCGATAGTATCCTGGTTCTGCGATTTTTGTAGAGTATGTGAAATTGGGAAATATTAACAGATGGGTATACTTTCCCAATTGCCCCTCTGATTTAAAGCCTTCTCAAGAAAAACACTGGAATTAAAGTTCTTATTCAAATAACTGAATGTTTTCTAATATTACAAAAGCAATAATATTCATCATTTATTGTTTGACTTTTGTTTATACCATATGCCCTTAGGGGAAAAAGAGTATCAACACTCCCTGCATACGGCAAATCACTTGTAATTTGGAATAAATGTCTAGATAATAAAATTAGACAACTCTACAAATACAATGGTAATTACCATTGACATCTCAGGAGTCACATATTTTCTATATGTAGATGCAGTACTCAAAGCTGTCTGAATATACAGGGATACATATAAACTGTAGCGTGATAGATTTTTTAAAAATAATTTTTATTGTGCTTTAAGTGAAAGTTTACAAATCAAGTCAGTCTCTCACATATAAGCTTATATACACCTTACTACATACTCCCATTTACTCTCCCCCAATGAGCCAGCCCGCTCCCTCCTGCCAGTCTCTCCTTTCGTGACCGTTTTGCCAGTTTCTAACCCTGTCTACCCTCCCATCGCCCCTCCAGACAGGGGATGCCAACACAGTCTCAAGTGTCCACCTGATACAAGTAGCTCACTCTTCATCAGCATCTGTGTCCAACCCATTGTCCAATCCCTTCCATGTCTGATGAGTTGTCTTCGGGAATGATTCCTACCCTGGGGCAAGAGAAGGTTTGGGGACCATGACCGCCGGGATTCTTCTAGTCTCAGTCAGACCATTAAGTATGGTCTTTTTATGAGAATTTGGGGTCTGCATCCCACTGATCTCCTGCTCCCTCAGGGATTCTCTGTTGTGCTCCCTGTCAGGGCAGTCATCGGTTGTGGCTGGGCACCATCTAGTTCTTCTGGTCTCAGGATGACAGCCCTTTCTGTCTCTTGGGCTCATAGTTATCGTGTGACCTTGGTGTTCTTCATTCTCCTTTGATCCAGATGGGTTGAGACCAACTGATGCATCTTAGATGGCCACTTGTTAGCTTTTAAGACCCCAGATGCCACACTTCAAAGTGGGATGCAGAATGTTTTCATAATAGAATTTATTTTGCCAATTGATTTAGAAGTCCCTTTAAGCCATAGTCCCCAAATCCCCGCCCTTGCTCTGCTGACCTTCAAAGCATTCAGTTTATCCCAGAAACTTCTTTGGTTTTGGTCCAGTCCAGTTGAGATGAACTTCCCTGTATTGAGTGTTGTCCTTCCCTTCACCTAAAGTAGTTCTTATCTACTAGGTAATCAGTAAATAATCATCTCCCACCCCCCTCCCTCCCCTCTCTGGTAACCACAAAAGTATGTGTTCTTCTCAGTTTATACTACTTCTCAAGATATTATAATAGCGGTCTTATACAATATTTGTCCTTTTGCATCTAAGTTCACTCAGCGTAATGCCTTCCAGGTTCCTCCATGTTATGAAATGTTTCACAGATTCGTCACCGTTCTTTATCAATGCATAGCATTCTATTGTGTGAATATACCATAATTTATTTAACCATTCATCTATTGACGGACACCTTGGTTGTTTCCAGGTTTTGCTATCGTAAACAGTGCTGCAGTAAACATGGGTGTGCATATATCTGTTCACGTAAAGGCTCTTATTTCTCTAGGGTATATTCCGAGGAGTGGGATTTCTGGGTTGTATGGTAGTTCTATTTCTAATTTTTTAAGAAAATGCCAGATAGATTTCCAAAGTGGTTGTACCATTTTACATTCCCACCAGCAGTGTATAAGAGTTCCAATTTCTCCGCAGCCTCTCCAACATTTATTATTTTGTGTTTTTTGGATTAATGCCAGCCTTGTTGGAGTGAGATGGAATCTCATCGTAGTTTGAATTTGCATTTCTCTAATGGCTAATGATCGAGAGCATTTTCTCATGTATCTCTTAGCTGCCTGAATATCTTCCTTAGTGAAGTGCGTGTTCATATCCTTTGCCCACTTTTTGATTGGGTTATTTGTCTTTTTGTGGTTGAGATTTAACAGAATCATATAGATTTTAGAGATCAGGCGCTGGTCAGAGAAGTCATAGCTGAAAATTTTTTCCCAGTCTGTAGGTGGTCTTTTTACTCTTTTGGTGAAGTCTTTAGATGAGCATAGGTGTTTGATTTTTAGGAGCTCCCAGTCATCTGGTTTCTCTTCATCATTTTTGGTAATGTTTTGTATTCTGTTTATGCCTTGTATCAGGGCTCCTAAGGTTGTCCTTATTTTTTGTTCCATGATCTTTATCGTTTTAGAATTCATGGTTAGTTCTTTGATCCATTTGGAGTTAGTTTTCGTGCATGGTGTGAGGTATGGGTCCTGTTTCATTTTTTTTGCAAATGGATATGCAGTTATGCCAGCACCGTTTGTAAAAAGACTATCTTTTCTCCAATTAACTGACACTGGGCCTTTGTCAAATATCAGCTGCTCGTATGTGGATGGATTTATATCTGGGTTCTCAATTTTGTTCCGTTGGTCTATGTGCCTGTTGTTGTACCAGTACCAGGCTGTTTTGATTACTGTGGCTGTATAATATGTTCTAAAATCAGGTAGACTGAGGCCTCCCACTTTCTTCTTCTTTTTCAGTAATGCTTTATTTATCTGGGGCTTCTTTCCCTTCCATATGAAGTTGATGGTTTGTTTCTCCATCACATTAAAAAATGTCATTGGAATTTGGATCGGAAGTGCATTGTATGTATAGATGGCTTTTGGTAAAATAAACATTTTTACTATGTTAAGTCTTCCTATCCCTGAGCAAGGTATGTTTTTCCACTTATGTAGGTCCCTTTTAGTTTCTTGCAGTAGTACCTTGTAGTTTTCTTTGTATAGGTCTTTACATCTTTGATAAGATTTATTCCTAAGTATTTTATCTTCTTGGGTGCTACTGTAAATGGCATTGATTTGGTGATTTCCTCTTTGATGTACTTTTTGTTGGTGTAGAGAAATCCAACTGATATTTGTATGTTTATCTTGTATCTCGATACTCTGCTGAACTCTTCTATTAGTTTCAGTAGTTTTCTGGAGGATTCCTTAGGGTTTTCTGTATAGAAGATCATGTCATCTACAAATAGAGATAATTTTACTTCTTCCTTGCCAATCTGGATGCCCTTTATTTCTTTGTCTAGCCTAATTGCTCTGGCTAGAACCTCTAGCACAATGTTGAATAAGAGCGGTGATAAAGAGCATCCTTGTCTGGTTCCCGTTCTCAAGGGAAATGCCTTCAGACTCTCTCCATTTAGAATGATGCTGGCTGTTGGCTTTGTATAGATGCCCTTTATTATGTTGAGGAATTTTCCTTCAATTCCTATTTTGCTGAGAGTTTTTATCATGAATGGGTGTTGGACTTTGTCAAAAGCCTTTTCTGCATCAATTGATAAGATCCTGTGGTTTTTGTCTTTTGTTTTATTTACATGGTGGATTACATTAATGGTTTTTCTAATATTAAACCAGCCTTGCATACCTGGTATAAATCCCACTTGGTCGTGGTGTATTTTTTTTTTTTGATATGTTGTTGAACTCTATTGGCTAGAATTTTGTTGAGGATTTTTGCATCTATGTTCATGAGGGATATAGGTCTGTAATTTTCCTTTTTTGTAATGTCTTTACCTGGTTTTGGTATCAGGGAGATGGTGGCTTCATAGAATGAGTTGAGTAGTATTCCGTCATTTTCTATGCTTTGAAGTACCTTTAGTAGTAGTGGTGTTAACTCTTCTCTGAAAGTTTGGTAGAACTCTGCAGTGAAGCTGTCCGGGCAAGGGCTTTTTTTTTGTTGGGAGTTTTTTGATTACCGTTTCAATCTCTTTTTTCGTTATGGGTCTATTTAGTTGTTCTACTTCTGATTGTGTTAGTTTAGGTAGGTAATGTTTTTCTAGGAATTCACCCATTTCTTCTAGGTTTGCAAATTTGTTAGAGTACAATTTTTCGTAATAATCTGATATGATTCTTTTAATTTCAGTTAGGTCTGTTGTGATGTGGCCCTTCTCGTTTCTTATTCAGGTTATTTGTTTCCTTTCCTGTATTTCTTTGGTCAGTCTAGCCAATGGTTTATCAATTTTGTTAATTTTTTCAAAGAACCATCTTTTGGCTTTGGTAATTCTTTCAATTGTTTTTCTGTTCTCTAATTCATTTAGTTCAGCTCTAATTTTTATTATTTGTTTTCTTCTGGTGCCTGATGGATGCTTGTGTTGTGCGCTTTCTATTTGTTCAAGTTGTTGGGACAGTTCTCGGATTTTGGCTCTTTCTTCTTTATGTGTGTGTGCATTTATCGATATAAATTGACCTCTGAGCACTGCTTTTGCTGTGTCCCATAGGTTTTGATAGGAAGTGTTTTCATTCTCGTTGCTTTCTATGAATTTCTTTATTCCCTCCTGAATGTCTTCTATAACCCAGTGGTTTTTGAGCAGGGTATTGTTCAGTTTCCAAGTATTTCATTTCTTTCCCCTTATTTTTCTGTTATTCGTTTCCACCTTTATGGCCTTGTGGTCTGAGAAGGTGCTTTGTAACCTTTCGATGTTTTGGATTCTGCAAAGGTTTGTTTTATGACCTAATATGTGATCTATTCTAGAGAATGTTCCATGGGCACTAGAAAGAAAGTATACTTAGCAGCTGTTGGGTGGAGTGTTCTGCATAAGTCTATGCGGTAAAGTTGGTTGATTGTAGCAATTAGGTGTTCCGTGTCTCTATTGAGTGGTGTGTTGAAGTCTCCTACTATAATTGTGGAGGTGTCTATCTCACTTTTCAGTTCTGTTAAAGTTTGTTTTATGTATTTTTCAGCCCTGTCTTTGGGTGCATAAATATTTAATATGGTTATATCTTCCTGGTCAATTGTCCCTTTAATCATTATGTAGTGTCCTTCTTTATCCTTTGTGGTGGATTTAACTTTAAAGTCTATTTTGTCAGAAATTAATATTGCTACTCCTGCTCTTTTTTGCTTATTGTTTTCTTGATATATATATTTTCCATCCTTTGAGTTTAGTTTGTTTGTTTCTCTAAGTCTAAGTTGTGTCTCTTGTAGGCAGCATATAGACGGATCTTGTTCCTTTATCCAGTCTGAAACTCTCTGTCTCTTTATTGGTGCATTTAGTCCATTTACATTCAGCGTAATTATAGATAAGTACGTGTTTAGTGCTGTCATTTTGATGCCTTTTTGTGCGTGTTGACAATTTCATTTTTCCACTTACTTTTTTGTTCTGAGACTTTTTTCTTTGTAAATTGTGTGTTCCTCATTTTCATAGTAGTCGAATTTATGTTTGCTGAGTCATGTTTTTCCTGGTTTTTATTTTGAGTTATGGAATTGTTAGACCTCTTTGTGGTTACCTTAATATTTACCTCTATTTTTCTAAGTAAAAACCTAACTTGTATTCTCCTATATCGCCTTGTTTCCCTCTCTACATGTCAGCTCTATGCCTCCTGTATTTAGTCCTTCTTTTTGAGTATTGTGACCTTTTACATAATGACTTCAATGATTCTCCGTTTTGAGCACTTTTTTCTTTTTAAAATTAATCTTAATTTGTTTTTGTGATTTCTCTATTTGAGTTGATATCAGGATGTTCTGTTCTGTGACCTTGTGTTGTGCTGGTATCTGACATTATTGATTTTTCTGACCAAACAATTTCCTTTAGTATTTCTTGTAGCTTTGGTTTGGTTTTTGCAAATTCTCTAAGCTTGTGTTTCTCTGTAAATGTTTTAATTTCACCTTCATATTTGAGAGAGAGTTTTGCTGGATCCTTGGCTGGCATTTTTCTCCTTCAGTGCTCTATATATGTCATCTCATTGCCTTCTTGACTGCATGGTTTCTGCTGAATAGTCTGAACTTATTCTTATTGATTCTCCTTTGTAGGAGACCTTTCTTTTATCCCTGGCTGATTTTAAAATTTTCTCTTCATCTTTGGTTATGGCAAGGATGATGGTAATATGTCTTGGTGATTTTCTTTTTGGATCAGTCTTCTATGGGGTTCGATGAGCATCTTGGATAGATATCCTTTCATGATGCCAACAGATCTTCAACTATTCTCTCTGTATTTTCTGTTATTCCTCCCTGTTCTGGAACTCCAATCACACCCAAGTTATTCTTCCTGATAGAGTCCCACATGCTTCTTAGGGTTTCTTCCCTTTTTTTGATTCTTTTTTCAGATTTTTCTTCAACTATATTGGTGTCAATTGCCTTATCCACCAACTTCCCCACTCTGCATTCCGATTGCTCGATTCTGCTCCTCACTTCCTATTGAGTTGTCTAATTCTGTAATTTTACTGTTAATCTTTTGCGTTTCTGAATGCTGTCTCTCTATGGATTCTTTCAGCTTATTATTTTTTCCACTATGTTCTTGAATAATCTTTTTTATTTCTTCAACTGCTTTATCAGTGTGTTCCTTGGCCTTTTGTGTAGATTGCCTTATTTCATTTATGAGGTCATCCCTGATGTCTTGAAGCATTCTGTATATTAGTTTTTTATATTCTGCATCTGGCAATTCCAGGATTGTATCTTCATTTGGGAAAGATTTTCATTCTTTAATTTGGGGAGTTGTAGAAGCAATCATGATCTGCTTCTTTATGTGGTTTGATATCGACTACTGTCTCCGAGCCATCTATAAGACATTGTAATGATTTATTTTATATTTGCTCACTGAGTCTTATCTTGTTTTGTTTTCTTTCAGTATATGTAGATGGGCTACTAGATCGTGCTGTCTTGATTGTTGTAGCCTTTGAATCACTTATGTCCTATTACCAGGTGGTTTGGGCTGTTACCATTTATATAAGCCTAAGAGTCCATTCACTCTTCTTGAGTAGAATCTGATTTTGGGTCACCAAATGTGTGGGGTAGACTGTCACCTATTAACTTAGAGGAGTAGTGGTGATAGTTGTGCACCAGATTCTAGTAGCAGCAGGGGGTCATACTCCGGGGGGCAGGATACTGACAGTCTTCCCCCAAGTGCCAGTGAAGTAGGTGTGTCTCTATTCCTAAAGCACTTTGGTGGGTGGGCTCCACAGCTGTACCTTAGGCACCAAATGCATGTACCTCTACAGATTGCTAGGTGTCATTATCTTCAGACCCTTATGGCAGGAGGCTAGGTGGTTTGCGTGGAGCTTCAGCCCTTAGTTCCCCCTTGTAGGTCAGTGAGGGCTCTGTTTAGTAGGTAGAGATATCAGACCTGGGAAACTTGTCTTACCAGTAATCTGCTAAAACATTTACAGTCAGATCACTATCAGAATTGCCTTTGCTTTATAATAGCCACTTTGTTCCCTGTAGGGTTGAAAGCCCAAGACTGTGGATCTCAAATGCTTGGCTGGAGCTGGTTCTCTATTTTTGGTCCGATTTTGGGAAGTCAGGGAAGGATTTTTGGTCCCTGGGTTTTTTTTGTAGCTGCTTCTCTCAGGCGAGGAGAATGTGTTAGGAAAAGACAAAAACAAAAAACAAAACAAAACAAAAAAAACCGCAGAGCACTTCACTCTCTGGCCCATGAAATTCCAATGTTAATGAAGCTGCCTGGGAAGGGGAGGGGAGGGATCAGATAGATAGGAGAGAGTAGCACCCAGGAATATAGACAAAGTTACTTATCTTGCTTGGTGATGACTGTTTTATCTGAGATTCCCGAGGGGCGTGTCGACTGTGTGCATTGGCTGGGTCGAGATTGCCCCCGAGGGTCAGGCCCGCATCCTGTGCTTGTGCTGTATCAGAAGCCGTGGTCAGTTCCTCTGCTCCCATTCCAAAGCCCAGCGCAAATGTTCCCCAGCTGGGACGCCACACTCCAGGTTCCGAAACCAGTCTCTGCCTCCCGGTGACTTCTCCTCCTGTCAGCTGCATGGCTGCGCTGCCTGCCTGCACTGGTTGGGCTTCCCCTAAGGTCACTTCTTGGGGCTAGGGCTGCGTCCCATGTTTCTGCTGTCTCAGGATACCGTGCTCCGCTCCCCTGCCCCCAGTCCAAAGCCCAAGGCCAAGGTTTTCTGGCTGGGACACTGACTCCAGGCTCCGAAAACTGTCACTGACTTCCCGTGGTTGCTCCTTCTCTCCTTAGCTCATCAGTGTGCAGCCTGCTTGTGCTGACTGAGTCTCTGTCACTCATGTCAACTCTTTAGATTTGTGTTTGTTGGTCAGGGTTCGTAGATTGTCATGTATATGATCGATACACTTGTTTTTCCGAGTCTTTTTTGCAAGAAGGATCCAAGGTAGCTTCTACCTAGTCAGCCATCTTGGCCTCGCCTCCCATGATAGATTTTTTAACTACATGAAATTGTACTCCTTCAGGAATTTTGAAGAGCAAAAATAGCATCTATTTTGCAGATTCTTAAAGAAACCAGCATGTAGATTTGCCATCTAGCCACATGATGTTAGCGAAAATTGTTGGACTGACTCTGTTCTCTTTCTGACTGAATGTAGAGCAAAACTGAGAATTGAAGAAATGAAAGTAGTGGAACACATTCTTCATAAATAAACACTCGTGATCACTCAGTTTGTGATCTTTTTAGTGGTCAAGGAATAAAACAGAAATGGCTGCTATCCTTGACTTCAGATTTTGAGATTTACTGAAATCATTAGTTCAAATCTATCTGCCAATGTATCTGTCCATCTCCCAATCTATCATCTAGCTATCTATCTAATCTATTTTCCAAAGCCAAAAAAGAACCCAAATCCTTTGCCATCTAGTTGATTATGACTCATAGCAACCCTATAGGACATAGTAGATCTGCCTTATAGGATTTCCAAGGAGTGACTTGTGGATTCACTGTAGCTCTTAATCACTGTGCCACCAGGGCAATTTGAATCTATATATCTGCCTATCATCTATCTATCTGTCTGTCTGTCGGTCGGTCGGTCTGTCTATCAATCATCTATCTATCATCTATCTATCTATCCATCATCTATTATCTATCACCTATCTATTATCTATCATCTATCTATCTGTCTGTCTCTCTGTCTGTCTGTCTATCTATCTATCTAATCATCTATTCTCTCTCTAACTGTCATCTAACCTATTTTCCAAAGCCAAAAAGAAACTCAAATATAAATATAAAATATTGGGGAAAAATACTTGAAAATAGGGACATGGTAGATTATTATTGCTATAAATTGCTATAAAACCATTGTCGTTGAGTTGGTTCCAACTCACAGTGACCCTATAGGACAAAGTAGAGCTGCCCCATAGGGTTTCCAAGGAGTGTCTGGTGGATTCGAACTGCTGACCTTTTTGGTTAAGAGCCATAGCTCTTAACAGCATGCCACCAGTGTTTCCTATAGCACCTCAGATTATCAATAGCTCTCATTCAAAACCCAAAACAAAAATTTTATAAGAAAATACACATTTTTGCTACATTAAGTAGAGTGAGAAAAATGAAATTAGGGAAAACATCCTTCTATGCAAGGGTCAAACATTTTTATTCAAGTGAGATGCATATATTAATAACCTAGTGGAATGATTTTTAAAATGAATAAGGTAGTTGATTTAGAGATACCCTAATTTAAATACCCAATGGGACCTGTATATTAACTCTGAAATTAAAGACATGAATGTTCAGATAGCACTTCAACAGCTTCATTAAAATAAAGAGAAAATATCTCTTTTCCACCATGGATATACATACAAGACAGTAGTCTACTGAACATAAAGTATACAATTAACTATGTAGCAAACAATGGGCCTATTCATCTATAGAGAAATTTTTTACTTATGTATTTAAGAAAAGTGAAGTTGAGTGTCAGAAATAATATAATTAGGATCACAAGTGACTACTGACTTTCACTTCTGTACTAGTCCTAGACTAACAAAAAGATTTAAAGAAACTCCTTATTCCTAGTAATTAATATCACCCTCATCATTAGACTAAGAAGACAAAATTATTTACTGTAGTCTGCACAAACAGGAAAAAAGTAGTATTTAAGTCTTTATAAATTGTCTGAATCCAAGACAAAGTAAGAAAATAATTGATTGTGTTTGTTTTTCCTATAGCTACATTTCTTTCCCTACTTTATTTAGACTTTTGAAATTACTAACAGTATCTTGAAGATATTTCAAAATGATGAGTTCAAATGCAACAGATTATAAGACTGATGATTTGGAATCAGAAAAAATAATCATTGAAGAAAATAAGTCAAAGGAACATGGAGCAGTACTGCATCAAAGCTAAAAAATTAATGGCATATACTGGAGAATTTTGATCATACTTACGGAAAATATATAACTCCTAATAATTCTATATGTTTGATAAATTTAAAAAGTCTTTTCATAAAGTAAAAGATGTTGAACATGCGTAGTAAATTGACACTGGCAAAGTTGGCAAAATTTTATAAAAACTTATTACAATAATTTATTAAACGTACACAGAAAACACATCTGAAATAATACTTATCCTCTCTCTATTTAGAACATTTAAGCAGAATTCAGATTATTTGGAAATGATTAGCCAATATTTAAATCACTTTTCAAGTCCAAAGGAGAAAGAGAAGAAAGAACTTCGTATTGTAATAAGTAAAACTTTAATGTATACGGTACAGTGAATTAGAAGATGTTTAGGCTGATCTGTACTATAATTTTAGGGATCACCTGCCTTGTCAAACTGTGACAAATATTTACACTTGTTTACATTTCTGGTTATCAAGTTTTTTCTGATAGTAGGTTTAAAAAAGAGCCTGTTATTTCTGCTTTTGTGTTTTTTTCCCAATGTCGATTTAATAGGATTCATAAGTGAAATGAAGAACCAGTCAAAGGAGACAGAGTTCATTCTCTTGGGACTGACAGATGACCCAGAGTTGCAAATTGTGATTTTTATATTTCTCTTTCTCAATTACATTTTGAGTGTGATGGGGAACTTAGCTATCATCCCCCTCACGCTGTTGGATCTTCGCCTCAAGACGCCAATGTATTTTTTTCTCTGAAATTTCTCCCACTTGGAAATCTTATTGACAACAATATCTATTCCTAGATTTCTGACAAGCATTGTGACTAAAAACAAAATCATTTCCTGCAATGGTTGTGCATCTCAGTTGTTCTTTTTCTCCTTAATATGTGTTACAGAGTTTCACCTTCTGCCTGTCATGTCTTATGACCCTTATGCAGACATCTGCAAACCGTTGCATTATCCCATTATTATGAGAAGCCAAGTGTGCTACCAACTGGTACTCAGTTCATGGACAGCTGGCTTTCTGATTACCTTTCCACCGTTGGTCATAGGGCTGAAACTAGAATTCTGTTTTTCCAAAGTAATTGATCATTTCATGTGAAATTTCTATCTTACAGATGTCTTGCATAGACACTCACTTCCTAGAATTAATTTCATTTGTTTTTATCAGCTATATAATACTTGTGGTCACATTGCTGTTACTGATTTTTTTCCTATACATATACAATCAAGACCATTCTAAAAATCCTTCCTGCTCAGAAAAGAACAAACGCTTTTTCCACTTGTTCTTCCCACATGATCGTAGTTTCCCTTACTTATGGTAGCTGTATCTTCATTTATATAAAGCCATCAGCAAAAGAAAGGGTGACTTTATCCAAAGATATAGCTGTCATCTATACTTCATTTGCTCCTTTATTAAATCTCGTCATTTATAGTCTAAGGAACCAGCAAGTGAAACAAGTTTTCAAGGATACATTCAAAAAGATTTTCACTGTTTTCAAAAAATGAGGAAAAAACTTTAAAATCTTGATGTAAACATTAAATAAAGATTATTGCTCCTATGTTCCTGTTTACTTAATCTGTTCTTTCAATTAATTAACTTTCTTATAGCATTTTAAACAAATTTAGTGTGATTCACTCTTTCCTACTTCTCTTTATGATTAATATTTCCTGCAGTGTTATAGAATTCTCCCTTTTAGATTTCACCACAAATTTATTATTGTTATTATTTTTACCTCCCAAGATATGGAACTCTTTCCCTTAAAAAAAAAAACTAAAAAAAAAAAAATCCAATTATACTTATATATTAATATACCGTGTACAGAAGTCCTGGTGGTATAGTGGTTAAGTGCTATGGCTGCTAACCAAAAGGTTGGCAGTTCGAATTCACCAGGTCCTCTGTGGAAACCCTATGGGGCAATTCTACTCTATCCTATAGGGTCGCTAGGAGTCAGATCAATTCGCCAGCATCGGGTTCGGTTTTTGGTTTTATACCCTGTACAAATGGTTGGATGAGTATAATTGATTAACACCCATTTATTATAGGTACGCTTATCCTAGGTTCTACACTAGTCAAAATTTTGGTCCTTATTAGGATGAAACAGCTTACTGTGGAGGAAACGAAGAAACCAACAAATATCATAGATAGTAATTTCTCTTATAATAGAGCACTATACACAATTATGTGTTCATAGTAATGAATGCTTACTTATTTTAGTGAATCAGGAATGCAGTTCGAAAAGAGGTGATTCTTGTGACACTTGCAATATACATGAAAGAAAGTGTAAAGGAATGATATAGACGTGTATAAGAGCATGCACACTATTCGGGGGCACTAGGAAGTAGTTCAAATACTGCTAGCTAGTATCACTATCCTGAAAATGAGTAGCATATTGTTTTGTGTCAGCTAGCCAGGTTGTAACTCCAGATTTACATGTCAGCCTGGTTAAGTTTCCCAAACTCTCTATCGGTAAGTTTCTCCATTCATGAGATATAAATAACAATTGTTCTTACTTGATAAGGTTATTTTCAGAATGAAATGAAGTATGTATAAAACAATTCAAGGTCACCACGTGGCCTACAATGAGCTCTCAATAAGTGTTAGCTGCCCTTTGGGAGGAAAAATTGTGTCAGTTGGGGTAGATTGTAACAATGCAAGAAAAAGAGGAAGGCTTTAAATCATAAAAATTTTGTTATTTTTGTTGTTAAACAGTGCTGTCAAGTCAGTTCGACTCATAGCGACCCCATGTACAAAGGACAGAAACATTGATCCTGCACCATCCTCACAATTATTGCTATGTTTGAGCCCATTGTGGTAGGCACTGTGTCAATTCATCTTGTTGAGGACCCTCCTATTTTTCGCAGATCTTCTGCTTTAGCAAGCATGATACCCCTCTCAAGGTACTTGTCTCTTATAAAAACATATCTAAAGTACTTGATGTCTCGCCATCCTCATTTCTAAGGAGCACTCCTCATTCTGTACTTTTTTGAAGACAGATTTTTTCACCCTCCAGTCCATAGTATAGTCAATAAAAAAAAAAAACTTTTTTTCAATACCATTTGCCAATGCCATAATTCAAATGCAAAAATTTTTCTTCAGTAATTTTTATTCCTTGTCCTGCTTTTGCATGCATATGTGGCAATTAAAAATATCATGGCTTGGGTGGGGTCCACCTTAGTCCTAAAAGTGAGGTCTTTGTTTTTAACACTTTAAAGAGGTCTTTTGCAACAGATTTGTCCAATGCAATGTGTTGTATGATTTCTTTTTTCATTTGACCTTTTTCTTTTTTTGTATTGTAATTTAGATGAAGGTTTACAGAGCAGATTTGTTGCTCATTAAACAATTAATACACATATTGTTTTGTGACATTAGTTACCAACCCCATAACATATCACCGCTCTCCCTTCTCAACCTTGGGTTCCCTATTACCAGATTTCCTGTCCCCTCCTCCCATCTCATCCTTGCCCCTGGGTTTGTGTGACTATTTACTCTCATTTTGTTTTATGAGCCTGTCTGATCTTTGGCTGAAGGGTGAACCTCAGGAATGACTTCAGTACTGAATTTAAAGTGTGTCCAGGGGGCATACTCTGGGTGTTTCTCCAGGCTCTGTCAGACCAGTAAGTCTAGTCTTTTTTTATGAGTTAGAATTTTGTTGTACATTTTTCTCGAGCTCTGTCCAGGACCCTGTATTGTGATCCCTGTCAGAGCAGTATGTGGTGGTAGCCAGGCAACACGTAGTTGTGCTAGACTCAGTCTGGTGGAGGCTGTGGTAGTTGTGGTCCATTAGTCCTTTGGACTAATCTTTCCCATGTGTCTTTGGTTTTCTTCATTTTCCCTTGCTTCAGATGGGGTGGGACCAGTGGAGTATCTTAGATGGCCACTCACAAGCTTTTAAAATGCCAGAAGCTACTCACCAAAGTAGGATGTAGAACATTTTCTTTATAAACTATGTTACGTCGATTGAGATAGATGTCCCCCGAGGCTGTGGTCGCCAGCCCACAGCCCAGTAACTCAGTCCCTCAGAGAGTTTGGATCTGTCTATGAAGCCTCCATGTCCTTGCCTTGGTCAAGTTGTGCTGAATTCCCCAGAATTGTGTATTGTCTTACCCTTCACCAAATTTACCACTTATCTATTGTCTAGTTGGCATTTTTCCTTCCCCAACCCTCCCCTTCCTAGGATTGTTTCTTGCTGTGTGTAAGCCTTTTCATGAGTTTTTATAATAGTGGTCTCATGTACTATTTGTCCTTTTGTGATTAATGTATTACACTCAGCATAATGCCCTCCAGATTCATCCATGTTGTGAGATGTTTCACAGATTCATCATTGTTCTTTGTTGTTGCATAGTATTCCATTGTGTGTTTGTACTATAGTGGTTTATCCATTCAACTATTGATGGCTCTTAAGTTTTTTCCATCTTTTTGCTATTGTGAATAATGCTGCAATGAACATAGGTGTGCATGTGTCTGTTTGTGGGATGGTTCTTATTTCTCTAGGATATATTCCTAGGAGTAGGATAGCTGTGTCATAAGGTATTTCTATTTCTAGCTTTTTAAGGAAGCTGCCGTACCGTTTTCCAAACTGGTTGCACCATTTTACTTTCCCACCAGCAGTGCATAAGAGGTCCAGTCTCTCTGCGGCCTCTCCAACATTTGTTATTTTCAGTTTTTTGGATTTGTGCCAGTAATGTCACGGTGAGACGGTATCTCATTGTAGTTTTGATTTGCGTTTCTCTAATGGTTAGTCATCTCGAGCATTTTCCTCATATGTCTTTTAGCTGCCTGAATGTCTTCTTTAGTGAAGTGTCTATTCATATCCTTTGCCCATTTTTTTTAATTGGATTATTTTTTTGTTGTAGAGGTGTTGGGTTTTCCTATAGATTTTAGAGATTAGACCTTTGTCAGATTTGCTATAGACAGTTTTTTTTTTCTCAGTCTGTAGGATGTCTTTTTACCCTTTTGGTGAAGTCTTTTGATGAGCGTAAGTGTTTAATTTTTAGAAGATCCCAGTTATCTAGCTTATCTTCTGTTGTTTTTGTATTGTTAGTTATGGTTTGTATGCTATTTATGCCATGTATTTGGGCCTCTAGTGTTGACCCTGGTTTTTCTTCTATGATCTTTATAGTTTGGGGTTTTATATTCAGGTCTTTGATCCATTTGAATTAGTTTTTGTTTATGGTGTGACATATGGGTCTTATTTCATTTTTTTACAGGTGGACATCCAGTTTTGCAGGCACCATTTATTAAAAAGACTATCTTTTCCCCATTTAACAGGCTTTGGACCTTTGTCAAAGATACAGTGACCAGGTGGGTGGACTTCCGTCTGGGCTCTCAGTTCTGTTCCACTGGTCAAAGTGTCTGCCGTTGTACCAGTACCAGTTTTTTTGACTACCATAGCTGTATAGTAGGCTCTAAGGTCAAGTAGTAGGAGTCCTCCTACTTTGTTCTTTTACTTCAATAGTGCTTTACTTATCTGGGGCCTCTTTCCTTTCCACATAAACTTAATGATTACTTTTTCCATCTCTGAAGAATGCTGTTGGTATTTGGATCAGGATTGCATTGCATTCGTAGATTGCTTTGGGTAGAATTAACATTTTCACAATGTTGAGTCTACCTATCCATGAGCGTGGTAGGTTTTCCATTTATGTTTGTCTATTTGGTCTCTTGACATAGTGTTTTGAATCTTTCTTTGTATAGGCCCTTTATATCTCTGTTTAGATTTATTCCTAAGTATCTTGTTCTGTTTGTTTGTTTGTCTTTAGTTGATATGATAAATGGTGTTGCTTTCCTGATTTTCTTTTTGTTTTTCTGTTTATGGTGTATAGGAATCTGACTGATTTTTCTATGTGTATCTTTTATCGACTCGAAGGCAGTGGTTGGTGGGTGGATCTTTTATCCTGCTACTCTGCTGAATCTTTCTGTTAGTTCCAGCAGTTTTCTTGTGTAGGCATTTGGGTTCTTCATGTATAGTAATTTTACTTCTTCCTTACCAACTTGGATGTCCTTTACTTCTTTTTCTTGCCTTATTGCTCTAGCTAAGACTTCCAGCACAATGTTAAATAAGATTGGTCTTCTTGTTTTCGGGGGGGGGGGGGATGTTTTCATCCTCTCTCTGTTAAGAATGATGTTGGCTGTTGGATTTGTATGAATGCAATTCATTACATCAAGGAATATCCCTCTATTCCTGTTTTGCTTGGTTGGTATCTGGCGGAGGCTGTCTTAAGTGCTAGATTCAGGTTGTTGTCCGATATTGTTTGTTTTCTAACTGAAGGACTCCCTTTAATAATTCTTGTAAGTTTGGTCTGGTTTTTCCATATTCCTTTCATTGCTGTTTATCTGGAAATGTCCTAATTTTGCCATCATATTTGAGTGAGAGTTTTGCAGGATATATTATTCTTGGTTGGCAGCTTTTTGCATCACTTGATTTCCTGACTGCTGTTTTCATGGGTGTTGGTTGTGAATCCAATTAAGATGAAATCATCGGCAACTTCAACATTTTCTCCTTTTATCATGATATTGCTTATTTGTCCAGTTTTAGGATTTTTTTTTCTCTATGTTGAGGTTTAATCTACAAAAAAGTTTATATGCACTGAAAATGCACTGGCACCTAGTCTGGTAGGTCTGAACCAAAACCAAACTCACTGCCGTCTAGTTGATTCCGACTCATAGCGACCCTCTAGGGCAGAGTAGAACTGCCCGATAGAGTTTCCAAGGAGCACTTGGCAGATTCGAACTGCCGACCTCTTGATTACCAGCCATAGTACTTAACCACAAAAATTTAGTGTGATTAGATTATTGAGGTAAAAATCCTATGTGTCATACCTAAAATAACTTTTCAAATCACATTGAATAGAAACGTGAACTGTAGGTGATTCTGTAGCAGATGTTTCATATAGGATTTTCTTTTTTTGGTATAAGCATTTAGGTGATCAGATATTTACTTCATAAAGATTTCTCTGCCAAATGTTCTAAGGTTAGATTTTGAGACGTTTGTGTTTAGAAAGACAAGTTGGAGGGCCAATGCTTCAAGCTCAATAAGGTATTCCAAATGTTTAAAACACAATAGTGGCAGTGAATCGAAAGCTCAGGGAGTGAACTCAAGAGATGTTTAGGAGAACAAACTGAGGGAAACTATTGAACATTTGCATATCTGGAATAAGTGAAAGAAAGTTATAAAATGTTTGTTCTTGGGCCTAACCTACTTTCTACATCTGCACGTAAACACTCGAGTATTTAATGTCTTTTAAAAGAGAAAGCTTTATTAATATACTGTCAGATTTTTTAAAAATCACCTGCAAAACATATGAGGTTCCAAACTGGATATAATTTGGCATAACAGACACATGAGTGAAGAATTCACTAGATGTTTGATGGTATATCTATTATATATATGGGCCTGAATAGATATCATTTAGTTCAGATTTGTGTTGAAATTTGTTTTACAAATTTTCAAAGGAAGCATTGTGGGACATCTACTTTTCCTTGGCAGAGAGAAGAGTGTGAGGTTATGTGATTATATTCAAGGCCCTGAGAACCTCCATGCACACTGAGTTTGTTTCCTCAATTAGTTCCCTAAAAAAAAAAAAAAACTAGACCTTTTAACTTCTTGCACTAAAATCTTTCCAATAAGCAGAGAAAAGAAAATCCTTGCTTTTAACATATAAAGAAGTAATTTATGTGACAATATTTTTACAAAGAATAAATGGGACAGAGATTTATTAAATATTATTGAAAGTAAGATATTATTAATTTGAATTTGTTCTAATTTGCTAAGTATAATCTTCACAGACTTTTTAAGAAAATAATATAAAATATATATTGGAAAATATACAACAGGAAATTTTAAAATTACACTAGAAATTATTGATTTAACACAATAGAGGCCTGAAATCAAGAAATAGACCAACTAAAAATGACATAAGACCTATAGAAAATAAATTGCAAGAAGGAAAACAGAAGTCATCTATTTAAATTAAATTTAAATAGTGAAACAACTCAACTGAAAGGCAGAAGTTGGAAAAATGCATGAAAAAGGAAACATGATACAAATATGCATCAGTCTACAACAGACACACTTAAGATGTGAAGACACAAATCGGGTGAAGATAAAGAACGGTGAAACATAAGCCCTCTGCTGTGAATTGAAAGTGTCACTGCAAGTGATGAAGTCTTATCCCTTATGCCTGTCAGTGTAACCTTGTTTGGGGAAATAGGGCTATTCTTTCAAGATAATATCAGAGTAAGGTAGGTTCTGATCCTAATAACTTCTGATGGAAGTGTTATAAAAGGAGAGAACAGACAGGGAAATGTAGAGAGTCACATAGGCAACAGAGACACCATGTGAAGATAGAGGCCAATGAGCCTACATGTATCCAAGGACTGTCAAAAAAAGCCAGGGGCTACAAGAAGCCAGAAGAGAGAGGAGGATATTCCCCCAGAACAAAAAGAGAAAGATAATAGCCCTGCCAGTACCCTAAATTTGGACCTCTAACCTCCAAAATTGTGAGAGAATATATTAATGTGTTATGGAAGCCCTAGGAAACTAAGGCACCAAGCGAGCAGTATCAAAAGAAAGCTGAATTAGCTATACTAATATCTGACATATTAGACTTTGAGTAAAAAAAGTTACCAGACAAAAAGAACATTTAAAAATTATAAAAGTGTTAATCCATTGGGAAGATCAAGTAATTAGGAAAATATTCATTGGAGTGGAAGCCCAGATGGAAGAGTAGTCAGATGCACTAAGCCATCCCGCTGCAACAAAGACATGACAAAACAAGTAAAACATATACAGACATCAATCCTGGATCCCTGAACCTTAAATGAAGGGTTAAAGTATTAGATGGAAGTTACTGAGAACAAGAAACTGATATAAAACGGAGCAGGAAGAGAGATACAGAGTGGAGATTCCCTTGCCAAACAGCATGACTCAGCGTGGCCATTTTGGAATAAAACCAACAACCCCGCATACAGAAAGGCACCTCCACAGGATTCCCAATAAGAGATAGAGGCACAACACAGGCATACCCAGGGCTAAGTAAGATCACATTTGCTGCCTGCAACTCAAGGAGGAGACCAAAATCTTTCCAGTGGAAACTACAGGGGAGCAATCCTACACTCCCCACCCCTCTGGGGAACAGCAGCTATAACCACCCCATCCTGGCAACCCCAAATGCCAGGAACCACAGTACCAACCCACCCTGTTGCCCTCCTCCATTTGGCTTCCTCTGCCCCTGCCTTTGCCCCCCACCTCTTCCACCTTCTGGCTGTGGCCCCAGTAGGACCTGGCCCAAACAACTGGCCCTTTCCTGTAGGCTCCAGATGACTCCTGCCACCCACTGTGGCCCCAAGGGGACTAGACATGAACCTCAGGCCCTTCCCTGACAGCTCCAGACATCTACTGCCACCAGCCTCACCCCAGACGGTACACAAGCAGGATTCCAGACTCTTCCTCGCTGGCTCTGGGCCCCTTGTGCTGTCCACCACGGCCCCAAGGAGACCCGGTTAGGAGCCCAGACCCCTCCCTGCCTGCAACAGAAACCCGAACACCACCCATCTGGTGAAAGAGATCAAGGAAAATGCAGACAAAACTAACCAATATATAGCCAAAGTCAAAGAAAACACAGACAAATCAATAAGAGAATTCAGAAAAAATAATACAGAATAAAATTTCAAAATTAATAATTAGAAATCTTACAAAAACAGCAATTACAAATCAAAATGATGATCAACAAGATTTCAGAAATGACAGTACCATAAAAGGTTTGAGGAGCAGGTTTGAAACAATGGAAGACAGGATCAGAAAAACTGAAAACAAATCTTTGGATGCCAATTTGTTTGAGAAAAGTCAGAGAAAAGAATGAAGAAAAATGAAGAAACCATGAGAATGATGTGGGATACAATCAAGAGCAAAATTTTGTGAGTGATTGGAATTCCAGAATAGGGGGAGAAAATGGAAAACACAGAAGATCATTCAAGATTTGCTGACTGAAAACTTTCTTAGTATGAAAGATGAAATCTAACTATCTGAGAAGTTCAACAAACCCCATATAGGATTGTTGTTGTTTGGTGCTGATGAGTCAGTTCTGACTCATAGTGAGCCTATGTACCACAGAAAAAAACACTGCCTAGTCCTGTACCATCCTTATAACCATTGTTATGCTTAAGGCCCTTGTTGCAGCCACTGTGGCAATAGATCTCATTAAGAGTCTTCCTCTTTTCCACTGACCCTGTACTTTACCAAGCATGATGTCCTCCAGGGACTGATCCCTCCTGACAACATGTCCAAAGTATGTAAAATGCAGTCTTGACATCGTTGCTTCTAAGGAGCATTCTGGTTGTACTTCTTCCAAGACAAATTTGTTCATTGTTTTGACAGTCCATGGTATATTCAATATTCTTTGCCAACACAATTCAAAGGCATCAATTCTGTTTCACTCTTCTAATTCGCTGTCCAGCTTTCAAACACATAAGATGTGGCTGAAAATACCATGGCTTAGGTCAGGTGCACCTTAGTCTTCAAGGTGACATCTTTGCTTTTCAACACTTTAAAGAGGTCATTTGCAGCAGATCTGCCCAATGCAATGCAGCTTTTGATTCTTTGACTACTGTTTCCATGGGTGTTGATTGTGTATCCAAGTAAAATGAAATCCTTGACAACTTCAACCCTTTCTTCATATTTCAGAGTGTGGTTTATTGGTCCAGTTGCAAGGATTTCCTGTCTCCTTTATTTTGAGGTGTAATCCATCTTGAAGATCTTTGATCTTCATCAGTAAGTTCTTCAGTTCCTCTTTACTTTCAGCAAGCAAGGTTGTGTCATCTGCGTAATGCAGGGTGTTAAGGAGTCATCTTCTAATAGTGATGCCCCGTTCTTCTTCATATAGTCCAGCTTCTCAGCATACAGATTGAAAAGGTATGGTGAAAGGATGCAAACCTGACGCACACCTTTCCTGACTTTAAACCATTCAATATCCCCTTGTTCTGTCCAAACAACTGTCTCTTGGTCTATGTACAGGTTCCTCATGAGCACGTTTAAGTGTTCTGGAATTCCTATTCTTCATGATGTTATCCATAATTTGTTATGATCCACACAGTTGAATGCCTTCTCATAGTCCATAAAACACAGGTAAACGTCTTTCTGATATTCTTTGGTTTCAGCCAGGATCCATCTGACATCAGCAATGATATCCCTGGTTCCACGTCCTCTTCTGAATCTGGCCTGAATTTCTGGCAGTTCTGTGTCAATATATTGCTTCAGCCACTTTTGAATGATCTTCAGCAAAATTTTGCTTACATGTGATATTAATGGTATTGTTTGATAATTTCTTCATTAGATTGGATCCCCTTTCTTGGGAATAGGCATAAATACGGATCCCTTCCAGTCAGTTGGCCAGGAAGTTGTCTTCCAAATTTCTTGGCATAGATGAGTGAGCACTTCCAGTGCTGCATCCATTTGCTGAAACATCTCAATTGATAGTCCATCTATTCCTGAAGCCTTGTTTTTCCTCAGTGACTTCAGTACAGCTTGGATATCTTCCTTCAGTACCATCGGTTCCCGATCATTTGCTACCTCTTGAGATGGTTGCCCCCCGACTAATTCTTTTTGGTGTAATGACTCTGTGTATTCCTTCCATCTTCTTTTGATGCTTCCTGCATTGCTTAATATTTTCCCCATAGAATCCTTCACTACTGCAACACGAAGCTTGACTTTTTTCTTCAGTTCTTTCAGCTGGAGTAATGCTGAGCATGTCCATCCCTTTTAGCTTTCTATCTCCAGCTCTTTCTACAAGCCGCCCTTTGAAGTCTTCTGTTCAGTTCTTTTACTTTGTCATTTCTTCCTTTTGCTTTAGCTGCTCGATGTTTGAGCACAAGTTTCAGTCTCCTCTGACATCCATCTTGGTCTTTTCTTTCTTGCCTGTCTTTTCAATGACCTCTTGCTTTCTTCACATATGATATCCTTCATGTGATTCCACAACTCATCTGTCCTTTGGTCATTAGTGTTCATCGCATCAAATCTATTCTTCAGGAAGTCTGTAAATTCGGGTGGGATATACTCAAGGTCATATTTTGGCTCTTGTGGATTTGCTCTGATTTTCTTCAGTTTCAACTTGAACTTGCTTAAGAGCAATTGATGGTCCGTTCCAGACTCAGCCCCTGGCCTTGTTCTGACTGATGATATCAAGCTTTTTCATCATCTTTTTCCACAGATGTAGTCAATTTGATTCCTGTGTATTCCATCTGGTGAAGTTCATGTGTATAGTCACTGTTCATGTTGGTAAATATCCTCTTTGTTTACTATCCTTTTTGTTAGGCAGAGATAAATCTACTGTGGTGTATTCAAGAGAGAATCAGAAAATCTGTTTAAAAATACTGTTATTGATTCTGTGTAAATAGCTTAATTACTAGGCTGTTAGGATGAACACATTTGAAGAGACATCAGAAAAAATATCTCTGTAAAAGCCCCCTGTGTGCCGATTAGAAAGAGAAAGAGATCCAACAAGGCTTACATTTGTTATTAAATGTTTCTGGATTTTAATATGAGCAAGGTCTCCAATGACATTGAGAAAGCAAAAAAAAATTATGGGTTTGGAAGATACAAGTATTTTATTGCAAAATTCATTCCTATTACCTTTTAGGTTAATGATACAGAAGAAACAATTCACAATGTGTCTGTAAACAAAACTCTTGTGGAATTCATAGACAGTAATTATTTTTAGTATTCTATTGTTTTGTGTACAAAGAATTAGTACAGAATCCATTACATCGTGAGTGCTAGACCATAGTATTAAACCAATTAAATTCAGAATTACAGCAAAAGAAAACGTTCATGTGGGTCATGATAAAGTTTCAATGAACATATCTGAAAGAGCATTTGCATTTGTCTAATAGAATGGCTCCGTGAACAAAAATTCACAATAATTTTCATTAAAAATTCCACTGGCACACATTTATGCATTAATAAAGGCTTGGGTACATTATTGGTGCCCTGATGGCACAGTGGTTAAGAGCTCAGCTGCTAACCAAAAGGTCAGTGGTTCAAATCCACCAACTGCTCCTAGGAAGCCACATGGGGCAGTTCTACTGACACGATTCAGCTCAATTTGGTTTGATTTGGCTCTATTCGGCTCGATTTGGCTGTATTTGGTCCTATTTGGCGCTATTCAGCTCTATTCAACTCTTTTCTACTCTATTCATCTCTGTTCGACTCCATTCGACTCGATTCCACACCATTCTACTCCATTCTACACTACACTATTCTGCAGAACCCTACCCCACCCTTCCCTATCCTAATCTAGTCTGTTCTTTTCTATTCTGTTGTATTCTATTCTCGTTTTCTATTTTCTCTATTCCATCCTATGCTACTCTACCATACCCTACACTAAACTAACCTACCCTGACCTATGCTGTTCTATTCTATTTTCTTCTATTTCCTCTGTTCCACCGTACGCTACCCTACCCTATGCTACCCCACTGTACCATACCCTACTACTTAGGGGTACTCAATAAGGGTACTAATTAGGGTACTAGCTTGGGCGAGGGGACTACTTAAGGCAAGGGTACTAGTTCAGGCTACTAGTTAAGTTAAGGCCAGGGTACTACTTAAGAGTACTAGTTATGTAAGTGTATTATTTAAGGGTACTAGTTAAGGCCAGGATACTACTTCAGGGTACTAGTTCAGGCATGGGTACTTGTTGAGGGTACTGGTTAAGGCAGGGGTACTAGTTGACATTACTAGTTAAGAGTACTAGTTAATGCTAGGGAACTAGTTAAGGCAAGGGTACTAGTTAAGATTACTGGTTAAAGCAAGGTACCAGTTAAGACTACTATTTAAGGCAAGGGTACTAGTTAAGACTACTAGTTAAGGCAAGGGTACTAATTCATTCTCCTAGTTAAGGTAAGGGTACTAGTTTGGATTACTGATTTAGGGTACTTGTCAAAGCAATGGTACTACTCAAGGCTAGTTGTCTAGGCTACTGATTTATGCCACTAGTCTAGCTGACTGGCCCAGCTTACTAGTCTAGGCTACTACTCTAGCCTTGTGTACTCTACTGTAGTCTACTTTCGTCTACCCTATCATAAACTACCCTACCCTAACCTATTCTATTCCAATTGATTCGATTCAAAGCATTTTGATGTGATTGGTCGTGATTATGCTTGAATCGGCTCGATTCAGCAACATCAGCTCGATTCAGCTCGATTTGGTTCGAATTGCCTCGATTCTGCTCGTTTCAACTCAATTTGGCTCGGTTCAGCCTTATTCAGCCCTATTTGGCTCGATTCGACTCTTTTCTACTCTATTTGTCTCTTTTTGACTCCATTCTACACTATTCTACTCTATTCTGTTCTACCCTACTCTAATCTAATCTATGCTAATCGATTTGATTGGACACGATTCAAAGCAATTCAACGCGATTCATCTCGTTTTGTTTCCATTTGGCTCGATTCGGCTAGAATTGGCTCTATTCGGCTATATCCTGCACTATTTGACTCTATTCTTCTCAATTTTACTCTACTCTTCTCTACTTTGCTCTTTTTACCCTACTGTACTATATTCTATTCTTTCTATTCTGTACTGTTCTGTTCTATTCTAGTCTACCCTCCCTGCCCCTAGCCTACCCTTCTCTAGTCTATTTGATTAGATTCGATTTGACGCATTTCCACGCGATTCAATGCAATTAGGCTTGAATCAGCTCGATTCGGTTCGAATCGGCTCCATTCGGCTCGATTTGGCTTGAATTGCATCGATTCTACTGGATTCTGCTCGATAAGGCCAAATTTGACACTATTTGGCCCTATTCTGCTCTATTCGACTCTTTTCTACTCTATTCATCTCCATCTGCCTCTACTGGACTCCATTCAACTCCATTCCACACCATTCTACACTATATTCTATTCTACCCTTCCCTATCCTAATCTATTCTAATCCATTCGATTTGATTTGAGCCATTTCGAAGCGATCCGATGCAATTCGTCTTCTTTTGTCTCCATTCGGCTCAATTTGGCTATATTCTGCACTATTTGACTCTTTTCTACTCTATTCTATTCTGTTGTATTCTTCTATTCTGTCTCTCCTATGCTGTTGTACTCTCTTCTATTCTACCCTACCCAAACCTACTGCACCCCACCCAAATCTACCCTGCTTTAATCTATTTGATTCAATTCGACGTGATTTGACAGGATTCGACTCGATTCGACGAGATCTGAAGGCATTTGAACAGATTTGACGAGATTCCATGCGATTCAATGTGATTCAGTAGGATTCTATGAGATTTGATGCAATTCGAAGTTATTCGACCTGATACAATGGGATTCGACACGAAATGAAGCAATCTGACCTTGTTTGATGCAAAACTATGTGACTTGACTCGATTTGACGTGATTCGATGTGATTAGACACTATTCGGTGACAGTCAGTGCGATTCTGCTTGATTCAGCTCAGTTAGGTGCGATTCAGCACTATATGGCTCTTTTTGGCTGTATTCTGATCCCTTCAGCTCTATTCGTCTCTTTTCGGCCTATTCAGCTCTATTCGACTCTACTCTTTTCCCCTCTATTCTATTCCTTCTGTTCTAATCTCTTCTATCTTACTCTACTCTGTTCTATTTTACCCTCCCAACACCTACTCTAATCTATACTTTTCGATTGGACTTGACCTATTTAACGCGATTCGACGTGATTAAGCTTGAATTGGCTCGATTCGCATGGATTTGGCTCTATTCGGCTCCTTTAGGATCCATTCACCTCGTTTTGGCTTGAATCGCCTTGATTCTGCTTGATTCGGCCTTATTCAGCCCTATTCTGATCTATTTGATTCTTTTCTACTCTATTCGTCTCTATTCGACTCCATTATATTCCATTCCACACCATTCTACACTATTCTCCTCTATTCTATTCTACCCATCCCTACCCCAATCTATTCTAATTGATTCAACTTCATTTGACCCGATTTGAAGGGATTCAATGCAATTCGTCTTGTTTTGTCTCCATTCGGCTCAATTCGGCTAGATTCTGCACTATTTGACTCTTTTCTACTCTATTCTATTCTGTTGTATTCTTTCTTTCTGTTCTGTTCAGTTCTCTCCTATTCTGTTGTACTCTATTCTATTCAACCCTACCCAACCCTACTGCACCCCACCCAAACCTACCCTACTTTAATCTATTTGATTCAATTCGATTCAGTTCGACGCGATTTGAGAGGATTCGACGGGATTTGACGAGGTCCAAAGCATTCCACGGGATTCAAAAAGATTTGACGAGATTCCATGTGATTCGACGTGATTCAGCAGAATTCTATGAGATTTGACGCAATTCGAATTTATGTCACATGATACAACGCGATTTGCAGTGATTCGATGACATTCGATGCAATTCGACACGATATGAAGTGATTCGACATGGTTTGACAAAAAATGATGTGATTCGACGCTATTCCGTGACAGTCGGTGCGATTCTGCTTGATTCAGCTCAATTAGGTGCGATTCGGCACTATACGGCTCTTTTCGGCTCTATTCAGCTCCGTTCAGCTCTATTTTCTCTATTTGTCTCTATTCGGCCTATTCGGCTCTATTCGACTCTATTCGAGTCTATTGAACCCTACTCTTTTCCACTCTTTCTATTCTGTTCTAATCTCTTCTCTTCTACTCTACTCTATTCTACCCTCCCCTTCCCTCCCCTTCTCTAATCTATACGTTTCGATTGGATTCGACGTGATTAAGCTTGAATCAGCTCGATTCAAATCGATTTGGCTCTATTCGGCTCAATTAGGCTCCATTCGGCTCAGTTAGGCTCCTTTCAGCTCGTTTTGGCTTAAATTGCTTCAATTCTGCTCGATTTGGCCTTTTTCGGCCCTATTCTGCTTTATTCGACTCTTTTCTACTCTATTAATGTCTATTTGACTCCATTCTACTCCATTCTATTCATTCTACACCATTCTACACTATTCTGCTCTACCCTACCCTACACCACTCTAATTTACTCTAATCGAGTCAAAGTGATTCCTCTCATTTCTTCTCCATTCAGCTCTGTTCGACTCTGTTATACTCTAGTCTACTCTATTGTACTCCAGTCTACTCTTTATTCTATTGTAATATTTCTATTCTGTTCTGTTCTATTCTACTCTATTCTACCCTACCCTATTCTACACAACTCTAATCTATTCTAATCCATTTGATTGGATTTGAATCAACCCATTCTGTAGCGATTCTGCTCGATTTTGCTCTAATCAAATCTCTTCTACTCTACTCTATTCCCCTCTACTCTACTCTAGCCTACTCTTTGCTGTATTCATTCTGTATTCTATTCTGCTCTGTTCTATTCTATTCTACTCTATTGTACCCTACCATACCCTACCCTATCCGAACCTCCCCTACTCTAATCTATTCAATTCAATTCGATGAATTTTGACGTGATTTGGGTCGAATCATTTCCGTTCATGTCCATTCGGCTCCATTTGTCTCGAACAGTGTCGATTCGGCTTGATTAGGCTCGATTCGGCTCCATTAGGCTCGATTCGCTGGATTCGGCTCGATTTGGCTCAATTCAGCTCGATTCGGCCCTCCTCGGCCCTATTCAGCACTATTCGGCTCTATTCAGCTCTTTTCTACTCTATTTGACTCCATTCGCTTCCGTTGCTCATGATTCTACTCCATTCTACTCTACCCTACTCTAATTTACTGTAATTGATTCGATGGGATTCAACATGATTTGTCTCGTTTCATCTCCATTTGGCTGAATTCGACTGTATTCAACTCTGTTCTACTCTACACTATTCTGCTCTGCTCTACCCTTTTCTACTCTATTCTATTGCACTCTTTGTATTCTCTTCTACTGTGTTCAATTTTATTTTACTCTATTCTATCCTACCCTGCTCTAATCTATTCTACTGGATTCGATTCCATGCATTTCGATGCGATTCGGCTCAAATCGGCTCCATTGCACTCCATTCATCCCCCTTCAGCTCAATCCGGTCCGATTCAGCTCTAATCAGCTCCATTCAGCTCTAGTCAGCTCTATTCAGCTCTAATAGGCTCTATTCAACTCTATTCAGCTCTATTAGATTCTACTGAACTCTATTATCTCTTTTCAACTGCAATACACCATTCTGCTCCATCCTTCTCTATTCAATTGTATTGTACTCTAATCTACTCTAGCCTATTCTAATCGATTTGATGTGATTTGACTTGAATCGATGGGGTTCAATGCAATTCGATGGGATCTGACGCGATATGGCACGATTTCGTAGGCTTCGGTGTGATTCATCTTGATTTCTATCACTTCGGCTCTTTTTGGCTCTGTTTGGCTGTATTTGGCTCTATTCGGCAATATTCAACTCTATTCTACTCTACTCTTCTATACTCTACAGCACTTGACCCTATTGTATTCTTTCAGTTCTGTTCTGTTCTGCTGAATTCTATTCTACCCTACCGTACACTAACCTTACCTGCCCTACACTAATCTGTTTGATTCGATTCGACACACTTTAATGTGATTCGACAAGATTTGTCTCAATTTACCTCGAATTTGGTCAATTCGGCTGCATTCAGCTCTGTTTGGCTCTATTCAACTCTATTTGACTCTTCTCTACTGTACTTGTCTCTACTTAATTCTATTCTATTCTTTCTATTGTGTTCTGTTCTGTTCTGTTCTATTCTAACCCCTCCTACCCTACACTCCTGTACTCTAATCTATTTGATTCGATTCAATGCATTTCACCCCGATTCTATGTGATTAGGCTTGAATCGGCTTGACTTAGCTCTATTTGGCTTGAATCAGGTCAATTCTGCTCGATTCTGCTCAGTTCAGCATAATTAGTCTCGATCCAAACTTATTCGGCCCTGTTCAGCTCTATTCAACTCTTTTCTACTTTATTCATCTCTATTTGGCTCCATTCGACTCCATTCCACACCATTCTGCTCTGTTCGACTCCATTCTACACTATTCTACTCTATTCTATTCTGTTCTACCCTACCCTACCCTACTCTAATCTATTCTAATCCATTCGATTCATCACGATTTGCCTCTTTTCCTCTCCATTCGACTCAATTCAGCTCGAATTGGATCTATTCATCTATATTCTGCACTACTCAACTCTGACTATTCTACTCAACTCTACTCCATTCTACTCTTTGTATTCTCTTCTATTCTACTCTATTCTATTCTTCTGTGCACTACCCTACCGAATCCCAGCCTATCCTACACTACTCTAATCTGTTCAGTTTAATTTGATTCCATTCAATTTGCCCCCATTTGACACAATTGGACTGGATTCAGTGAGATTCCACGGGATTCGACAGGTTTTGGTGGGGTTTGATGGAATTTGACGGGATTCGATGTGGTAGGATGCATTTAGGTGCGATTTGGCTCGATTTAGCTCGGGTCATTTTGTTTGTCTCTATTTGACTCTTTTTAGCTCCATTTGGCTCCACTGAGCTCGAATCTGGTCGATTCGACTCGATTCGGCTTGATTCAGCTCTATTCGGCCCTATTTGACCCTATTCAGTGCTATTCGGCTCTATTCAACTCTTTTCTACTTTATTCATCTCTATTCAACTCCATTAGACTCCATTCCACTCCATTCTATTCTACAGGGGTACTCAATAAGGGTGCTAATTAAGGGTAGTAGTTCGGGTAAGGGTACTACTTAAGGCAAGGGTACTAGTTCAGGCTACCAGTTAAGCCCACTGTAGTAGTTATGGGTACTAGTTAAGGCAAGGGTACTAGTTAAGTGTGCTAGTTAAGGCAAGGGCAGTATTTAAGGTTACTAGTTCAGGCAACAGTACTAGTTAAGGCTACTAGTTAATTCAAGGGTACTAGTGAAGACTACTGGTTAAGGTAAGGGTACTAGTTAAGGTCAGGTTGGTAGGTAAGGCTACTAGTTAAGGGTACCAGTAAGGCAAGGCTACTAGTTAAGGCTACTAGTTAAGGCAAGGGTACTAGTTCAGGGTACTAGTAGGCAAGGGTACTAGTTAAGACTACTTGTTTAGGCAAGGGTACCTGTTCATATTACTAATTTAGGGTACTTGTCAAGGCAAGGATACTATTCAAAGCTAGTTGTCTAGGCTACTGATCTATGCCACTAGTCTAGCTGACTAGTCCAGCTGACTAGTCTAGGATACTACTCTAGCCTTCTCTTGTCTACTCTACAGTAGTTCACTTTCGTCTACCCTAGTCTACCCTATCATAATCTACCCTATCCTAACCTATTCTAATCGATTTGATTCAATTCAAAGCATTTCGATGCGATTAGACGCAATTATTCTTGAATTGGCTCGATTCGGCACCATCAGCTCGATTCAGCTCAAATCGCTTCGCTTCAGCTCGTTTCGACTCGATTCGGCTCAATTCAGCCTTATTAGGCCCTATTCGGCTTAACTCGACTCTTTTCTATTTGTCTCTATTTGGCTCCATTGGAATCCATTCTACTCTATTCTGTTCTACCCTACCCTGCTCTAATCTATTCTAATGGATTTGATTCGACACGACTCAAAGCATTTCGACGCGATTCATCTCGTTTTGTTTCCATTTGGCTCGATTCGGCTAGAATTGGCTCTATTCAGCTATGTCCTGCACTATTTGACTCTATTCGACTCAATCCTACTCTACTCTTCTCTACTTTACTCCTCTGCTCTACCTTACTGTACTATATTCTATTCTTTCTGTACTGTTCTGTTCTATTCTATTCTACCCTCCCTGTCCCTACCCTACCCTTATCTCATCTATGATTCGATTCGACGCATTTCCACGCGATTCGACGCCATTAGGCTTGAATCAGCTCGATTCAGTTCTAATCGGCTCGATTTGGCTCCATTTCACTCCATTTGGCTCGATTTGGTTTGAATTGCATCGATTCTGCTGGATTTTGCTTGATTAGGCCTTCTTTGGCCCTATTTGGCCCTATTCTGCTCTATTCGACTCTTTTCTACTCCATTCGTCTCTATCCGTCTCTATTTGACTCCATTCTATTCCATTCTACATCATTCTACACTATTCTCCTCTATTTTATTCTACCCTTCCCTACCCTAATCTATTCTAATTGATTCGATATGATTTGAAACGAATCGAAGCGATTCAATGCGTTTTGTCTCCATTAGGCTCAATTCAGCTATGTTCTGCAATATTTGACTCTTTCTATATTCTGTTGTATTCTTTCTATTCTGTTCTGTTCTCTCCTATTCTGTTGTACTCTATTCTATTCTACCCTACCCAACCCTACTCCACCCCACCCAAACCTACCCTACTTTAATCTATTTGATTCAGTTCGACGAGATTTGACAGGATTTGATGGGATTTGATGAGATCCGAAGGCATTCGACGGGATTCGAAGAGTTTTAATGAGATTCCATGCAATTCAACTAGATTCAGCAGAATTCTATGAGATTTGACGCAATTCGAAGTTATTCGACGTGATACAACGCGATTCGCCTTGATTCGATGACATTCGACGCAATTTGACGCAATATGAAGCGATTCGACCCGGTTTGATGCAAAATGATATCATTGGATGTGACTCAACATGATTTGATGAGATTCGACGCTATTCGGCGACAGTTGGTGCGATTCTGCTTGATTCAGATCGATTAGGTGCGATTCGGCACTATACGGCTCTTTTTCGGCTGTATTCAGCTCCATTCACCTCTATTCGTCTCTATTCGGCCTGTTAAGCTCTATTCGAACCTACTCTTTTCCAATCTATTCTATTCCTTCTAATCTGTTCTAATCTCTTCTATTCTATTCTACCCTCCCCTCCCCTACTCTAATCCATACGTTTCGATTGGATTTGACACATTTAACGTGATTCAACACGATTAAGCTTGAATCTGCTCAATTCAGACCTATTTGGATCTATTTGGCTCAATTAGGCTTCATTTGGCTCGTTTTGGCCTCAATTGCTTCGATTCTGCTCGATTTGGCCTTATTTGGCCCTATTCTGCTCTATTCGACTCTTCTACTCTATTCGTCTCTATTTGACTCCATTCTACTCCATTCCTTTTATTCCCCACCATTCTACACTATTCTGCTCTACCCTACCCTACACCTCTCTAATGTACTCTAATCGATTTGACGCGATTCCTCTCATTTCATCTCCATTCGGCTCTATATATTTTTTCTATTATACTCTATTCTACTCCTCTCTATTCTATTGTATTGTTTCTATTCTGTTCTATTCTATTCTACTCTATTCTACCCTACCCTATACAACCCAACTCTATTCTATTCTAATCCATTTGATTGGATTTGACTCAACCCATTTTGACATGATTCGGCTTGATTCAGCTCTATTTGGCTCTGTTCAAATCTATTCTACTCTACTCTATTCCCCTCTACTCTACTCTAGCCTACTCTTTTCTGTATTCGTTCTGTATTGTTCTGTTCTATTCTGTTCTCTTCTATTCTATTCTGTTTTATTCTATGCTACTCTAGCCTATTCCACCCTACCCTATCATACCTGAACCTCCCCTACTCTAATCTACTCAATTCGATTCAACAAATTGTGACGCGATTTGGGTCGAATAGGTTCAATTCGTGTCCATTCAGTTCCATTTTGCTCGAATAGTGTCGATTCAGCTTGATTAGGCTCGACTCGGCTCCGTTAGGATCGATTTGCTGGATTCGGCTTGACTTGACCCAATTCAGCTCGATTCGGCCCTATTCAGCACTATTTGGCTCTATTCAGCTCTTTTCTACTCTATTTGACTCCTTTCGATTCCATTGTACACCATTCTACTCCATTCTACACTATTCTAATCTACCCTACTCTAATTTACTGTAATTGTTTTCGATGGGATTTGACGTGATTTTTCTCATTTCGTCTCCATTTGGCTCGATTCAACTCTATTTCACTCTGTTCTACTCTACTGTACACTATTCTGCTCTGCTCTACCCTTTTCTACTCTATTCTATTGTATTCTTTCTATTCTCTTCTACTGTGTTCAATTCTATTTTACTCTATTCTATCCTACCCTACTCTAATCTATTCTACTGGATTCGATTCCATGAATTTCGATGCGATTTGGCTCAAATCGGCTCTATTGCACTCCATTCATCCCCCTTCTGCTCAAATCGGTTTGATTCAGCTCTGATTGACTCCATTCGGCTCGAGTCAGCTCTAATAGGCTCTATTCAGCTCTATTCGGCTGTATTAGACTACTCAACTCTATTATCTCTTTTTGACTCCATTCAACTCCATTCTACACCATTCTAATCCATCCAACTCTAGTCTTCTCTATTCTATTGTCTTGTACTCTACCCTTCTCTAGTCTATTCTAGTTGATTGGATTTGATTTGACTTGAATCGATGGGATTCAATGCAGTTCGACAGGATTCGACGCAATATGTGACGATTCCGAAGGATTCAGCGCGATTCCTCTGGATTTCTATCGTTTTGGCTCTTTTTGGCTCTATTTAGCTGGATTTGGCTCTATTTGGCAATAGTCAACTTTATTCTACTCTATTCTTCTATACTCTACACTACTCGACCCTATTCTATTCTTTCAGTTCTGTTCTGTTCTTTCCTGTTCTGTTCTACTGCATTCTATTCTACCCTACCCTACCCTAAGTTACCCTACTATAATCTGTTCTATTCTATTCAACACACTTGAATGGGATTCGAACTGATTGGGGTTGTATCGGCTCGATTCAGCTCCTTTTTGCGCCGTTAAACTCAGTTCGGTTCTACTTGGCCCTTTTCTGCTGTTTGCTCTCTTCGGCAGTACTCAACTCTATTTGACTCTAGTCTAGTCTACTCTTCTCTATTTTTTCTGTTCTGTTCTGTTCTACTCTATTCTATTCTACCCTACCCTACCCTAACCTTACCTGCCCTACACTAATCTATTTGATTTGAATCGACACATTTCAATGTGATTCAACATGATTCTTCTTGATTCACCTCGAATTTGGTCGATTCAGCTACATTCAGCTCTGTTTGGCTCTATTCAACTCTATTCTACTGTACTCATCTCTACTTAATTCTATTCTATTCTTTCTATTGTGTTCTGTTCTGTTCTATTCTAACGTCTCCTACCCTACCCTCCTCTACTCTAATCTATTCAAGTTGATTCAATGCATTTCGACGCGATTCCATGTGATTAGGTTTGAATCGGCTTGATTTAGCTCTATTTGGCTTGAATCGGGTCAATTCGGCTCGATTCTGCTCGATTCAGCATAATTAGGCTTGATCCAAACTTATTCGGCCCTGTTCGGCTCTATTCAACTATTTTCTACTTTATTCATCTCTATTTGGCTCCATTCGACTCCATTCCACACCATTCTTCTCTGTTCTACTCTATTCTACACTATTCTATTCTGTTCTACCCTAAAAAAAAAACCCTAATCTAATCCATTCTAATCGATTCGATTCATCGTGATTTGTCTCGTTTCCTCTCCAGTCGACTTGTTTCAGTTCAAATTGGATCTATTTCTCTCTATTCTTCGCTACTTGACTCTTACTCTTCTACTCAACTCTATTCCATTCTACTCTTTGTATTCTCTTCTGTTCTACTCTATGCTACTCTATTCTATTCTTCTGTACCCTACCCTACCGAATCCCAGCCTAACCTACACTACTCTAATCTGTTCAATTTAATTCGATTCCATTAATTGACCCCATTTGTCACAATTTGACAGGATTCGGTGAGATTCCACGAGATTCAACAAGTTTTGGTGGGATTTGATGGAATTCGATGAGATTTGATGCAATAGGATGCGATTAGATGTGATTTGGCTCGATTTAGCTTGGCTCATTTTGTTTGTCTCTATTTGGCTCATTTCAGCTCCATTTGGCCCCATTCAGCTCGATTCTGGTCGATTCGACTCGATTTGGCTTGATGCGGCTCTATTCGGCTTGATTCGCCCCATTGGCTCTATTCAACTCTTTTCTATTCTACTCATCTCTGTTCGACTGCATTAGTCTCCATTCCACACCATTCTCCTCCATTCTACCCTATTCTATTCTACGAAACCCTACCCCACCCTACTCTAGCCTAATCTAGTCTGTTTTTTATTCTCGCTTTCTATTTTCTCTATTCCATCCTATGCTACTCTACGATACCCTACACTAAACTAACCTACCCTGACCTATGCTGTTCTATTCTATTTTCTCTGTTCCACCGTATGCTACCCTACCCTATACTACTGCACCGTACCATACCCTACTACGTAGGGGTACTCAATAAGGGTGCTAATTAAGGGTACTACTTTGGGCAAGGGTACTACTTAAGGCAAGGGTGCTAGTTCAGGCTACTAGTTAAGAGAAGGGTACTAGCTAAGGCTACTAGTTCAGGCAAGAGTACTAGTTAAGGCTACTAGGTAAGGTAGGGTTACTAGTTAAGGCAAGGCTACTAGTTAAGGCACAGGTACTAGTTAAGGCAAGGGTACTTGTTAAGGGTACTGGTAATGCAAGGGTACTAGTTAAGACTACTTGCTAAGGCAAGGGTACTAGTTAAGGCTATTTGTGAAGGGAAACCTACTAGTTAAGGGTACTAGTTAAGGGAAGGATAGGAGATAAGGCTACTTTTAAGGCAAGGCCACTAGTTCAAGGTACTACTAAGGCAAGGGTACTAGTTAAGACTACTAGTTAAGGCAAGGATACTAGTTCAGATTACTAAATTAGGGTACCTGTCAAGGCAAGGGTACTATTCAAGGCTAGTTGTCTAGGCTACTGATCTATGCCACTAGTCTAGCTGACTAGTCCAGCTTACTAGTCTAGGCTATTACTCTAGCCTTCTCTTGTCTACTCTACTGTAGTCTACTTTTGTCTACCCTATCATAAACTACCATACCCTAACCTCTTCTATTCTAATCGATTTGATTCGATTCAAAGCATTTTGATGCGATTAGACGCGATTATGCTTGAATTGGCTCGATTCGGCACCAGCAGCTCGATTTGGCTCGAATTGCTTCGATTCACCTCGTTTCAACTCGATTCAGCTCGGTTCAGCCTTATTTGCCCCTATTCGGCTCGATTCGACTCTTTTCTACTCTACTTGTCTCTATTCGACTTGGTTTGACTCCATTCTACTCTATACCATTCTACCCTTCCCTACTCTAATCTATTCTAATGGGTTCAATTAGACGCGATTCAAATCAATTCGAAGCGATTTTTCTCATTTTGTTTCCATTTGACTCGATTCGGCTAGAATTGGCTCTGTTCAGCTATATCCTGCACTATTTCACTCTTTTTAACTCTATTCGACTCAATCCTACTCTACTCTACTTTACTCCTCTGCTCTACCCTACTGTACTGTATTCTATTCTTTCTATCCTGTACTGTTTTATTCGATTCTATTCTAAGCTCCCCACCCCTCCCCTACCCTACTCTAATCTATGTGATTCAATTCGATTCGACGCATTTCCACAAGATTCTACCCGATTAGCCTTGAATCAGCTCGATTTGGTTCGAATCAGCTCGATTCGACTCCATTTCATTCCATTCGGCTCGATTTGGCTCGAACTGCATCGATCTTGCTGGATTCTGCTCGATTAGGACTTCTTTGGCCCTATTCGGCCCTATTCTGCTCTATTTGACTCTTCTACTCTATTCATTTCTATCCATTTCTATTCAACTCCATTCTATTCCATTCCACACCATTCTACACTATTCTCCTCTATTCTATTCTACTCTTTCCTACCCTAATCTATTCTAATTGATTTGATTTGATTGGACCCGATTCAACGTGATTCAATGCGATTCATCTTGTTTTGTCTCCATTCGGCTCAATTAGGCTATGTTCTGCACTATTTGACTCTATTCTCTGTTGTATTCTTTCTATTGTGTTCTATTCTGTTCTCTTCTATTATGTTGTACTCTATTCTATTCTACCCTACGCAGCCCTATTGCACCCCACCCAAACCTACCCTAATTTAATCTATTTGATTCAGTTCAACGCAATTTGACAGGATGCGACGGGATTCGACAAGATCCCAAGGCATTCGATGGGATTCGAAGAGTTTTGATGAGATTCCATGTGATTCGATGTGATTCAGCAGAATTCTATGAGACTTGACACAATTCGAAGTTATTCGATGTGATACAATGCGATTCGCCATGGATCGATGACATTCGATGCAACTGGACTCGATATGAAGCGATTCGACCTGGTTCGACACAAAATGATGTGATTGGACGTGACTAGACGTGATTCGATGCGATTCGAGGCTATTGTGCGACAGTCGGTGAAATTTTGCTTGTTTCAGATTGATTAGGTGCAATTCGGCATTGTATGGCTCTTTTCAGCTGTATTCAGCTCCATTAGGCTCTATTTGTCTCTATTCGGCCTATTCGGCTCTATTCGAACCTACTCTTCTCCACTCTATTCTATTCCTTCTATTCTACTCTACTCTATTCTATTCTACCCTACCCTGCCCTTCTCTAATACATACGTTTTGACTGGATCTGACACATTTAACGTGATCCGACCCGATTAAGCTTGAATCTGCTCGATTTGGATCGATTTGGCTCTATTTGGCTCAATTAGGCTTCATTTGGCTCGTTTTGGCTTGAATTGCTTCGATTCTGCTCGATTCGCCTTATTCGGCCCTATTCTGCTCTATTTGACTCTTTTCTACTGTATTCATCTCCATTTGACTCCATCTACTCCATTGTTTTCATTCCCCAGCATTCTACTCTGTTCTGCTCTACCCTACCCTAACCCTACACCTCTCTAATTTACTGTAATCGATTCAACGCGATTCCTCTCATTTCGACTCCACTCAGCTCTTTTCAGCTCTATTCAGCTCTGCTCTATTCGGCTCTACTCTATTCTACTCTTCTCTATTCTGTTGTATTGTTTCTATTCTGTTCTGTTCTATTCTACCCTACCCTATGCTACCCAACTCTAATCTATTCTAATCCATTTGATTGGATTTGATTCAACCCATTTCAACACGATTCGGCTCAATTTGGCTCTGTTCGAATCTATTCTACTCTATTCCCCTCTACTCTACTCTAGCCTACTCTTTTCTGTATTCGTTCTGTATTGTTCTGTTCTATTCTGTTGTCTTCTATTCTATTCTGTTTTATTCTATGCTACTCTACTCTATTCCTCCCTATCCTACCGTACCCGAACCTCCCCTACTCTAATCTACTCAATTCAATTTGACGAATTTTGACGTGATTTGGGTCGAATCGGTTCGATTCATGTCCTTTTGGCTCCATTTCGCTCGAATAGTGTCGATTCAGCTTGATTAGGCTCGACTCGGCTCCATTAGGATCGATTTGCTGGATTCGGCTTGACTTGGCTCAATTCAGCTCAATTCAGCTCTCTTTGGCCCTATTCGTCTCTATTCGGCTCTTTCCTACTCTATTTGACCCCATTCAATTCCATTGCACACCATTCTACTCCATTCTTCACTATTCTACTCCACCCTACTCTACTGTAATTTATTTGATGGGATTCGACGCTATTTGTCTCGTTTCGTCTCCGTTTGGCTCAATTCGACTCTATTTGACTCTGTTCTACTCTACTCTACACTATTCTGCTCTGCTCTACCTTTTTCTACTCTATTCTATTGTATTCTTTCTATTCTCTTCCTCTATGTTCAATTCTATTCTACTCTTTTTTATCCTACCCTACTATAATCTATTCCACTGGTTTTGACTCCACGTACTTCGATGGGATTCGGCTCAAATTGGCTCCATTGCACTCCATTCATCCCCCTTCGGCTCAAATCAGTTCGATTCATCTCTAGTCAGCTCCATTCGGCTCTAGTCAGCTCTATTCAGCTCCAATATGCTCTGTTCAGCTCTATTCGGCTCTATTAGACTACTCAACTCTATTATCTCTTTTCAACTCCATTCCACACCATGCTTCTCCGTCCGACCCTATTCTTCTGTATTCTATTGTCTTGTACTCTACCCTTTTCTAGTCTATTCTAATCGATTGGATTTGATTTGACTTGAATCGATAGGATTCAATGCAATTCGACGGAATTTGACGCGATATGGCACGATTCCACAGGATTCAGTGCGATTCTTCTTGATTTCTATCGCTTTTGCTTTTTTTGGTTCTATTTGGCTGTATTTGGCTCTATTAGGCAATAGTCAACTCTATTCTATACTCTACACTACTTGACCCTATTCTATTCTTTGTTCTGTTCTACTGCATTCTATTCTACCCTACCCTAAGTTACCCTACTGTAATCTGTTCTATTCTATTCAACACACTTGAATGGGATTCAACCTGATTCAGGTCATATCAGCTCGATTCAGCTCCATTAAACTCGATTCGGTTCTATTTGGCCCTTTTCCTCTCTATTCGGCTCTTTTCAGCAGTATTCGACTCTATTTGACTCTAGTCTAGTCTATTCTTCTCTATTCTTTCTGTTCTGTTCTATTCTACTCTATTCTATTCTACCCTACCCTACCCTAACCTTACCTGTTCTACACTCATATATTTGATTCGATTCGACACAATTCAATGCAATTCGACACGATTCGTCTCGATTCACCTCGAATTTGGTTGATTCAGCTGCATTCAGCTCTGTAAGCCTTTTTCTGGTTCTATTCAATTCTGTTTGACTCTATCTTATTATGCTCGACTCTATTTAATTCTATTCTATTCTATCTATTGTGCTTTGTTTTGTTCTATTCTAACCTGTCCTACCCTACCGTCCTCTACTCTATTCAATTAGATTCAATGCATTTTGACCAGGCCAGGGTAGTAGTTAAGGATACTAGTAAAGGCAAGGTTACTAGTTAAAGGTACTAGTAAGGCAAGGCTACTAGTTAAGCCTACTAGTCAAGGCAAGGCTACTAGTTAGTTCAAGGGTACTAGTTAAGTCAGCTAGTTAAGGCAGGAGTACTAGTTAAGGCTATTAGTTAAGGCGAGGGTACTAGTTAAGGCAAGTGTACTAGTTAAGACTACATGTTAAGGCAAGAGTACTAGTTAAGGCTAGTTGTTAAGGCAAGGCTACTACTTAAGAGTACTAGTTAAGACAAGGGTACTAGTTCTTGCTACTTGTAAAGGCCACTAGTTAAGGGTACTAGTAATGTAAGGGTACTAGTTAAGATTACTGGTTAAGGCAAGGGTACTAGTTCAGGTTACTAATTTAGGGTACCTTTCAAGGCAAGGGTACTATTCAAGGCTAGTTGTCTAGGCTACTGATCTATGCCACTAGTCTAGCTGACTAGTCCAGGTTACTAGTCTAGGCTATTACTTTAGCCTTCTCTTGTCTACTCTACTGCAGTCTACTTTCGTCTACCCTAGTCTACCCTATCATAAACTACCCTTCCCTAACCTCTTCTATTCTAATCGATTTGATTCTATTCAAAGCATTTCTATACGATTAGACGCAATTATACTTGAATCGGCTCGATTCAGCATCATCAGCTCGATTCAGCTCGATTTGGCTCGAATCGCTTTGATTCAGCTCGTTTCGAATAGATTTGGCTCTGTTCATCCTTATTTGGCCCTATTCGGCTCGATTCGACTCTTTTCTAATCTATTTGTCTCTATTCGACTCCATTTGACTCCATTCTGCTCTATTCTGTTCTACCCTACCCTACTCTAATCTATTCTAATGGATTCGATTTGACACAATTCGAAGCAATTTGACACGATTCGTCTCGTTTTGTTTTCATATGGCTCAATTCAGGTAGAACTGGCTCTATTCAGCTATGTCCTGCAGTATTTCACTCTATTCAACTCTATTCGACTTAATCCTATTCTACTCTTCTCTACTCCTCTGCTCTACCCTACTGTACTATACTCTTATTCTTTCTATTCTGTACTGTTTTATTAGATTCTATTCTACCCTCCCCGCCCCTCCCCTACCCTTATCTCATCTATTTGATTCAATTCGATTTGATGCATCTCCACAAGATTCGACGCGATTAGGCCTGAATCAGCTCGATTTGGTTCAATTCGGCTCGATTTGGCTCCATTTCACTCCATTCGGCTTGATTTGGCTCGAATTGCATCGATTCTGCTGGATTCTGCTCGATTAGGCCTTCTTCGGCCCTATTCTGTTCTATTTGGCTCTTTTCTACTCTATTCGTTTCTATCCGTCTCTATTTGACTCCATTCTATTCCATTCCACACCATTCTACACTATTCTCCTCTATTCTATTCTACCCTTCCCTACCCTAATCTATTCTAATTGATTCGATTTGATTTGAAACGAATCAAAGCAATTCAATGCGTTTCGTCTCCATTCAGCTCAATTCAGCTATGTTCTGCACTATTTGACTCTTTTCTACTCTATTCTATTTTGTTGTATTCTTTCTATTCTGTTCTGTTCTCTCCTATTCTGTTGTACTCTATTCCATTCTACCCTACCCAACCCTACTGCACCCCACCCAAACCTACCCTACTTTAATCTATTTGATTCAATTCGATTCAGTTCCACACGATTTGACGGGAATCGATGGGATTCAACGAGATTGGAAGGCATTTGACGGGATTTGAAGAGTTTTAATGAGATACCATGCGATTTGACGTGATTCAGCAGAATTTTATGAGATTTGACACAATTCGAAGTTATTCGATGTGATACGATGCAATTTGCCGTGATTCGACGACATTCGTTGCAATTCGACACAATATGATGCAATTCGACCGGGTTTGACTCAAAATGATATGACTGTACGTGATTCGATGTGATTCGACGCTATTCAGCAATAATCGGTGCGATTCTCCTTGGTTCAGATCGATTAGGTGCGATTCGGCACAATACGGCTTTTTTCGGCTGTATTCAGCTCCATTCAGCTGTGTTCGTCTCTATTCGGCCTATTCGACTCTATTTGACGTCTACTCTTTTCCACTCTATTCTATTCTATTCCTTCTATTCTGTTCTAATCTCTTCTATTCTACTCTATTCTACCCTCCCCTTCTCTAATCTATACGTTTCGATTGGATTTGACGCATTTAACGCAATTCGACGTGATTAAGCTTGAATTGGCTCGATTCGGATAGATTTGGCTCTATTCGGCTCAATTATGCTCCATTCGGCTCGTGTTGGCTTCAATTGCTTCGATTCTGCTCAATTCGGCCTTATTTGGCCCTATTCTGCTCTATTCGACTCTTTTCTACTCTATTCGCCTCTATTTGACTCCATTCTACTCCATTGTATTCATTCCACACCATAATACACTATTCGACTCTATTCTGCTCTACGCAACCCTACACCACTCTAAGTTAGTATAATCGATTTGACACGATCCCTGTCATTTCATCGCGATTCGGCTCTATTCAGCTCTGTTCAACTCTACTCTATTATAGTCTACTCTTTGCTATTCTATTGTACTGTTTCTATTCTGTTGTATTCTACTCTACTCTACCCTACCCTACCCTACCTGAATCTCCCCTACTCTAATCTACTCAATTCGATTCAACGAATTTTGATGAGATTCGGGTCGAATCCATTTGATTCGTGTCCATTCAGCTCCATTTGGCTCGAGTAGTGTCGATTCAGCTTGATTAGGCTTGATTTGGCTGCATTAGGCTCGATTCACTGGACTCGGCTGCTTTTGGCTCATTTCAGCTCGATTCGACCTTCCTCGGCCCTGTTCGGCTCTATTCAGCTCTTTTCTATGCTATTCGACTCCATTCGATTCCATTGCACACCATTCTACACTATTCTAATCTACCCTACTCTAATTTACTGTAATCGATTCGATGGGATTCGACGTCATTTGTCTCATTTCCTCTCCATTTGGCTCAATTTGACTCTGTTCTACTCTACTCTACACTATTCTGCTCTGCTCTACCCTTTTCTACTCTATTTTATTGTATTCTTTCTATTCTCTTCTACTGTGTTCAATTTTATTCTACTCTATTCTATCCTGCCCTACTCTAATCTATTCTACTGGATTCGATTCCATGCATTTCAATGGGATTCGGCTCAAATCGGCTCCATTGCATTCTAGTCGGCTCTGTTCTTCTCTAATAGGCTCTATTCAGCTCTATTTGGCTGTATTAGACTGTACTCAAATCTATTATCTCTTATCGACTCTGTTCAACTCCATTCTACACCATTCTAATCCATCCTACTCTATGCTTCTCTATTCTATTTTATTGTACTTTACCCTACTCTAAAAAAAAAATCTAGTCTATTCTAATTGATTGGGTTTGATTTGACTTGAATCGATGTGATTCAATGCAGTTCAACGGGATTTGACGCGATATGGCATGATTCCGTGGGATTCGGCCTGATTCATCTTGATTTCTATTGCTTCAGCTCTTTTTGGCTCTATTTGGCTATATTCGGCAATATTCGAACTGTTCTACTCTACTCTTCTATATTCTACTCGACCGTATTCTATTCTTTCTGTTCTGTTCTATCCTGTTCTGTTCTACTACATTCTATTCTACCCTACCCTAACTTACCCTACTGTAATCTATTCTTTTCTATTCAAAACACTCGAATGGGATTTGACCTGATTCGTGCCGTATCTACTCGATTCAGATCCTTTTTGGCCATTAAACTCGATTCGGTTCTACTCAGCCCTTTTCCACTCTATTCAGCTCTTTTCGGCAGTATTCAACTCTATTTGACTGTAGTCTACCCTACTCTATTCTTTCTGTTCTGTTCTAGTCTCCTCTATTCTATTCTACCCTACCCTACCCTAACCTTACCTGCCCTACACTAATCTCTTTGATACGATTCGACACAATTATATGCGATTTGTCATAATTCATCTCGATTCACCTCGAATTTGCTCGATTCGGCTGTATTCAGCTCTGTTCAGCTCTTTTCGGCTCTATTCATCTTGATTTGACTCTATTCTACTGTACTTGGCTCTACTTAATTCTATTCTATTTCTATTGTGTTCTGTTTTGTTGTGTTCTAACCTCTCCTACCCTACCCTCCTCTACTCTAATCTATTCAATTTGATTCAAGGCATTTTGACGCGATTCCATGTGATTAGGCATGAATCGGCTTGATTTAGCTCTATTTGGCTTCAATCAGGTCAATTCAGCTCGATTCAGCATAATTAGGCTTGATTCAACCTTATTCGGCTCTGTTCGGCTCTATTCAACTCTTCTACTTTATTCATCTCTATTTGGCTCCATTCGACTCCATTCCACACCATTCTACTCTGTTCGACTCCATTCTACACTATTCTATTGTATCCTATTCTGTTCTACCCTACCCTACTCTAATCTATTCTAAACGACTCGCTTCAATGTGATTTGTCTCGTTTCCTCACCATTCGACTCGATTCAGCTCGAATTGGATCTATTCATCTCTATTCTGCACTACTCGGCTCTGACTATTCTTCTCTACTCAACTCTACTCCATTCTACTCTTTGTATTCTCTTCTCTTCTACTCTATGCTACTCTATTCTATTCTTCCATGCACTACCCTACCAAATCCCAGCCTAACCTACACTATTCTAATGGGTTCAATTTAATTCGATTCCATTCAATTTCGACCTGATTTGACACAATTCGACGGGATTTGGTGAGATTCGACGGGTTTTGGTGGGATTTGATGGAATTCGACAAGATTCGATGCAATAGGATGCGATTAGGTGAGACTTGGCTCGATTTATTTCTGTTCATTTTGTTTGTCTCTATTTGGCTCGTTCCAGCTCCCTTCGGCTACATTCAGTTCGAATGTGGTCAATTCGACTCGATTCGGCTCGATTCGGGTCTATTTGGCTCTATGCAACTCTTTCCTAATCTATTCATCTCTGTTCGACTCCATTAGACTCCATTCCACACCATTCTACTCCATTCTACACTAGTCTATTTTACAGAACCCTACTCCACCCTTCCCTATCCTAATCTGTTCTTTTCTACTGTTGTATTCTATTCTCGCTTTCTATTTCCTCTATTCCATCCTATGCTACTCTACCATACCCTACACTAAACTAACCTACCCTGGCCAATGCTGTTCTAGTCTATTTTCTCTGTTCCAGCATATACTATACTACCCTACCCTACGCGACCCCACCACACCATACCCTACTACTTAGGGGTACTCAATAAGGACACTAATTAAGGGTACTAGTTGGGGCAAGGGTACTACTTAAGGCAAGGATGGTAGTTTGGGCTACTAGTTAAGGCTAGGGTACTAGTTAAGGTTACTAGTAAAATCAATTGTACTAGTTAAGACATCTAGTTAAGGCAAGGCTATTAGTTAAGGTAAGAGGACTAGTTATGGCTACTAGTTAAGGCAAGGGCAGTAGTCAAGCCTACTAATTAAGGCAAGGGTACTAATTAAGGAAGGGTACTAGTTAAGACTGCTAGTTAAGGTAAGGTTACTAGTTGAGGCCAGGTTACTAGTTGAGAATATTAGTTAAGGGAAGGCTACTAACTAAAGGTACTAGTAAGGCAAGGGTACTAGTTAAGACTACTAGTTAAGGCAAGGGTACTAGTTAATACAAGGGCACTAATTAAGGCTACTAGTTAAGCAACAGTAGTAGTACAGATTACTAACTTAGGGTACTTGTCAAGCCAAGGGTAGTATTCAAACCTAGTAATCTAGGCTACTGGTCTTTGCCACTAGTCTGGCTGACTAGTCCAGCTTACTAGTCTATGCTACTTCTCTAGCCTTCTCTTGCTGACTCTACTGTAGTCTACTTTCATCTACTCTTGCCTACCCTATCATGAACTACCCTACCCTAAGCTCTATTGTAATATATTTGATTCGATTTGATTCAAAGTATTTCAATGACATTGGACGCAATTATGCTTGAATCAGCCCTATTCGGCTCGATTCGACTCTTTTCTACTCTATTTGTCTCTATTCGACTGCATTTGACTCCATTCTACCCTATTCTATTCTACCATACCCTACACTACTCTAATCTATTCTAATGGATTCGATTCGACGAAATTCGAAGCAATTCAACACGATTCATCTCGTTTTGTTTCCATTTGGCTCGATTCGGCTAGAATTGGCTCTATTCAGCTATATCCTGCACTATTTAACCCTATTCAACTCTATTTGACTCAACTCTGCTCTACTCTTCTCTGCTCTACCTTACTGTACTATATTCTATACTTTCTATTCTGTCCTGTTCTATTCTATTCTACCCTTCTCTCCCCTCCTCTCACCTATTTGATTCGATTTCATCCTACGCATTTCCACGCGATTCGAGGCGATTAGGCTTGAATCAGCTCGATTTGCTTCGAATCGGCTCAATTTGGCTCCATTTCACTCCATTCGGCTCGATTTGGCTCTAATTGGGTCGATTCTGCTGGATTCTGCTCGATTAGGCCTTCTTTGGCCCTATTCTGCTCTATTCGACTCTTTTCTACTCTATTCATCTCTATCCGTCTCTATTCTACTCCATTCTATTCCATTCCACACCATTCTACACTATTCTCTATTCTATTCTACCCTTTCCTACTCTATTCTAATTGATTTTATTTGATTTGACCTGATTCAACACAATTCGTCTCGTTTTGTCTCCATTCGGCTCAGTTCGGCTCTGTTCTGCACTATTTGACTCTATCCTTCTCTACTCTATTCTATCCTGTTGTATTCTTTCTATTCTGTTCCGTTCTGTTCTCTCGTATTCTGTTGTACTCTATTCTATTCTACCCTACCCAACCCTACTGCACCCCACCCAAACTACCCTACTCTAATCTATTTGATTCAATTCAATTCAGTTCGACGCGATTTGACAGGATTTGACGGGATTCGACGAGTTCTGAAGGCATTCGACGGGATTCGAAGAGATTTGACCAGATTCTATGCTTGATTCAGCTCGATTAGGTGCGTTTTGGCACTATAGGGCTCTTTTCGGCTGTATTCAGGTCTATTCGTCTCTATTCGGCCTATTCGGCTCTATTCGACCCTACTCTTTTCCACTCTATTCTATTCCTTCTATTCTGTTCTAGTCTCTTCTATTCTACTCTATCCTCGTCTACCCGTCTCTAATCTATATGTTTCGATTGGATTTGATGCATTTAACACGATTCGATGCGATTAAGCTTGAATCGGCTCGAATCGGATCGACTTGGCTCTATTCAGCTCAGTTAGGCTCCACTCGGCTCATTTTGCCTTGAATTGCTTCGATTCTGCTTGATTCGGCCTTATTCAGTCCTATTCTGCTCTATTTGACTCTTTGCTACTCTATTCATCTCTATTTGACTCCATTCTATTCATTTTAGACCATTCTACACTATTCTACTCTTTTCTGCTCTACCCTACCCTACACAACTCTAATTTAATCAATTTGACATGATTCCTCTCATTTCATCTCCATTCGGCTCTATTCAGCTGTATTTGACTCTATTATACTCTAATCTACTCTTCTCTATTCTGTTGTTTCTATTATGTTCTGTTCTATTCTACTCTATTCTACCCTACCCTATAATAGCTACCCAACTCTAATCTATTCAAATCCATTTGATTAGATTTGATTCAACCCATTTTGACGCGATTCGGCTCGATTTGGCTCTATTGGAATCTATTCTATTCTACTCTATTCCCCACTGCTCTACTCTAGCCTACTCTTTCCTGTATTCGTTCTGTATTGTTCTGTTCTACTCTATTCTGTTTTATTCTATTCTACTTGACCCTATTCTACCCTACCCTACCATACCCGAAACTCCCCTACTCTAATCTATTCGATTCAATTCCACGAATTTTGACCCGATTCAGGTCGAATCGGTTCGATTCGTGTCCATTTGGCTCCATTTGGCTCGAATGGTGTCAATTCAGCTTGATTAGGCTCGATTCGGCTCCATTAGCCTCGATTCACTGGATTCGGCTCGATTTGGCTCAATTGAGCTCAATTCGGCCCTCTTCGGCACTATTCGACTCTATTCGGCTCCATTTGATTCCATTGCACAGTATTCTACTCCATTCTACACTATTTTACTCTACCCTACTCTAATTTGCTGTAATTGATTCGATGGGATCTACACAATTTGTCTCGTTTCATCTCCATTTGGCTTGATTCAACTCTTTTTGACTCTGTTCTATTCTACTGTACGCTATTCTGCTCTGCTCTACCCTTTTCTACTCTATTCTATTGTATTCTTTCTATTCTCTTCTACTGTGTTCAATTCTATTCTACTCTATTCTATCCTACCCTATTCCAATCCATTCTACTGGATTCGATTCCACACATTTCAATGGGATCCAGCTCAGAATGGCTCCATTGCACTCCATTCATCCCCCTTCAGCTCAGATCGGTTCGATTCAGCTCTAATCAGCTCCATTCCACTCTAGTCGGCTCTATTTGGCTCTAATACACTCTATTCAGCTCTTTTTGGCTGTATTAGACTCTTCAACTCTATTATCTCTTTTTGACTGGATTCAACTCCACTCAAGTCCGTTCTACACCATTCTACTCCATCCTACTCTATTCTTCTCTATTCTATTGTATTGTACTCTACCCTACTCTAGTCTATTCTAATCGATTGGATTTGATTTGACTTGAATCAATGGGATTCAATGCAATTCTATGGGATTTGATGCAATATGGCACGATTCCACGGGATTCAGAGCGATTCGTCTGGATTTCTATTGCTTTGGCTGATTTTGGCTCTATTTGGCTCTATTTGGCAATATTCGAGTCTATTGTACTCTACTCTTCTATACTCTACTCAACCTTATTCTTTCAGTTCTGTTCAGTTCTATGCTGTTCTGTTCTACTGCATTCTATTCTACCCTAACCTACCTTAACTTACCCTACTGTAATCTGTTCAATTCTACTGGACACACTTGAACGCGATTCGACCTGATTCCGGCCATAACAGCTCGATTCAGCTCCTTTCCGCTCCATTAGACTCAATTCGGCTCTACTCAGCTCTTTTCCGCTCTATTCGGCAGTATTCAACTCTATTTGACTGTAGTCTACTCTACTTTGTTCTTTCTATTCTGTTCTATTCTACTCTATTCTATTCTGCCTTACCCTACCCTAACCTAGTTTGCCCTACACTAATCTATTTGGTTCGATTCGACACATTTCAACGCAATTCGAAATGATTCGTCAGGGTTCACCTCGAATTTGATCGATTTGGCTGTACTCAGCTCTGTTCGGCTCTTTTCAGCTCTATTCAACTCTATTTGACTCTATTCTACTGTACTCGACTCTGCTTAATTCTATTCTATTCTTTCTGTTGTGTTCTGTTGTATTCTAACCTCTCCTACCCTACCCTCATCTACTCTAATCTATTCGATTCGATTCAATACGTTTTGAAGCAATTCCATGTGATTAGGCTTCAATCAGCTTGATTTAGCTCTATTTGGCTTGAATCAGGTTAATTCGGCTCGATTCTGCTCGATTCAGCATAATTAGACTCGATCCAACCTTATTCGGCCCTGTTCGGCTCTATTCAACTCTTTTCTACTTTATTCTTCTCTATTTGGCTCCATTTGACTCCATTCCATACCATTCTACTCTGTTCTACTCCATTCTACACTATTCTACTCTATCCTTTTCTGTTTTACCCTACCGTAATCTAATATATTCTAATCGATTCAATGCATCACGATTTGTCTCGTTTCCACTCCATTAGCCTTGATTCAGCTCAAATTGGATCTATTCACCTATATTCTGCACTACTTGACTCTGACCATTCTACTGTATTCAACTTTACTCTATTCTACTCTGTATTCTCTTCTGTTCTACCCTATGCTCCTCTATTCTATTCTTCTGTGCACTACCCTACCGAATCCCAGCCTAACCTAACCTACACTACTCTAATCTGTTCAATTTAATTCAATTCTATTTAATTTGACCCAATTTGACACAATTCGATAGGATTTGGTGAGATTCTATGAGATTCAATGGGTTTTGGTGGGATTTGATGGAATTCGTTGAGATTCGATGCAATAGGATGCAATTAAGTGCGATTTGGCTCGATTTAACTCGGCTCATTTTGTTTGTCTCTATTTGGCTCGTTTCAGCTCCAGTAGGCTACATTCAGCTCGAATCTGGTTGATTCGACTTGATTCGGCTCGGTTTGTCTCCATTCGGCTCGATTCAGCTTGATTCTGCCCTATTTGGCCCTATTCTGTGCTATTTGGCTCTATTCAACTCTTTTCTACTCTATTCATATCTGTTTGACTTCATTAGACTCCATTCCACACCAATCTACTCCATTCTACACTATTCTATTCTACAGAACCCTACCCCATCCTACCCTATCCTAGTCTGTTCTTTTCTATTCTGTTGTATTCTATTATCCTTTTTTATTTTCTCTATTCCATCCTATGCTACTCTACCATACCCTACACTAAACTAACCTACCCTGACCTTTGCTATTCTACTCTATTTTATTCTATTTTCTCTGTTCCACCATATGCTACCCTACACTATGCTACCCCACCGTACCATACCCTACTCCTTAAAAAAAAAAGGTACTAATTAAGGGTACTCAATAAAGGTACTAATTAAGGGTACTCGTTTGGGCTAGGGTACTACTTAAGGCAGGGGTACTAGTTCAGACTACTAGTTAAGGCAGGGGTACTAGTTAAGGCTACTAGTTAAGGCAAGATTACTAGTTAAGGCCAGGGTGCTGATTAAGGCTACCAGTTAAGGCAAGGCTACTAGTTAAGGGTACAAGTTAAGGGTACTAGTAAAGGTGAGGGTACTAGTTAAAAGTACTAGTAAGGCAAGGGTACTAGGTAAGGCAAGAGTACTAGTTCAGAATACTAATTTAGGGTACTTGTCAAGGCAAGGGTTGTATTCAAGGCTAGTTGTCTAGGCTACTGTTCTATGCCACTAGTCTAGCTGACTAATCCACCTTACTAGTCTAGGCTACTACTCTAGCCTTCTCTGGGCTACTCTACTGTAGTCTACTTTCGTCTACCCTTGTCTAGCCTATGTTAAACTATCCTACCCTAACTTCTTCTGATCTATTCGATTTGATTGGATTCAAAGCATTTCGATGCGATTGGACGCGATTATGCTTCAATCGGCCCTATTAGGCTCGACTCGACTGTTTTCTACTCTGTCTCTATTCGACTCCATTTGACTCCATTCTCCTCCATTCTGTTCTACCCTACCCTACTCTAATGGATTCAATCTGACGTGATTTCAAGCAATTCGACGCGATTCATCTCGTTTTGTTTCCATTGGGCTCGATTTGGCTAGAATTGGCTCTATTCTGATATATCCTGCACTATTTGACTCTATTTCAGCTCAATCCCACTTTACTCTCCTCTACTTTACTCTCCTCTGCTCTACCTACTGTACTATATTCTATCCCTTCTATTCTGTCCTGTTCTATTCTAGTCTACCCTCCCCACCCCTTCTCTAATCTATTTGATTCGATTCAATTCGATGCATTTCCACGCGATTCGACGCGATTAGGCTTAAGTCAACTCGATTCGGTTCGATTTGGCTCCATTTCACTCCATTCGGCTGTAGTTCGGTCGAATTGCATCAATTCTGCTGGATTCTCCTCGATTAGGCCTTCTTTGGCCCTATTCAGCCCTATTCTGCTCTATTCAACTCTTTTCTACTCTATTCATCTCTGTCCGTCTTTATTCGACTCCATTCTATTCCATTCCACACCATTCTACACTATTCGCCTCTATTCTATTCTACCCTTCCCTACCCTAATCTATTCTAATTGATTCGATTTGATTTCACCCGATTCGAAGTGATTCAACGCGATTCGTCTTGGTTTGTCTCCATTCGGCTCTGTTCTGCACTATTTGAATCTATTCTATTCTGTTGTATTCTTTCTATTCTGTTCTGTTCTCTCCTATTCTGTTCTACTCTATTCTATTCTACCCTACCCAACCCTATTGCACCCCACCCAAACCTACCCTACTTTAATCCATTTGATTCAATTCGATTCAGTTTGTGGTGATTTGACAGTATTCGATGAGATCCAAAGGCATTTGACGAGATTTGAAGAGATTCCATGCAATTCGACGTGATTCAGTAGAATTCTATAAGATTTGATGCAATTCGAAGTTATTCAATGTGATACGACGCTATTCGGTGACGGTGCGATTCTGCTTGATTCAGCTCGATTAGGTGAGTTTCGGCACTGTACGGCTATTTTCGGCTCTATTCAGCTCCATTCAACTCTATTTGTCTCTATTCAGCCTATTTGGCTCTATTCGACTCTATTCGACCCCACTCTTTTCCACTCTATTCCTTCTATTCTGTTCTAATCTCTTCTTCTCTACTCTATTCTATTCTACCCTACCCTTCTCTAATTTTACGTTTCGATTGAATTTGATGTATTTAACGTGATTCGATGCAATTAAGCTTGAATCGGCTCGATTCGGATCAATTTGGCTCAATTAGGCTCCATTCGGCTCGTTCTGGCTTGATTGCTTCAATTCTGCTCAATTCGGCCTTATATGGCCCTATTCTGCTCTATTCGACTCTTTTCTACTCTATTCGTCTCTATTTGACTCCATTCTATTCATTCCACACCATTCCATTCTACACTATTCTGCTCTACCCTACCCTACCCTACACTACTCTAATTTACTCTAATCGATTCGACGCAATTCCTCTCATTTCATCTCCATTCGGCTCTATTCAGCTCTATTATACTCCAGTCTACTCTATTGTACTCTAGTTTACTCTTCTCTATGCTATTGTATTGTTTCTATTCTGTTCTGTTCTCTTCTACTCTATTCTACCCTACCCTATGCTACCCAACTCTAATCTATTCTAACCCATTTAATTGGATTTGATTCAACCCATTTTGACACACTTCGGCTTTATTTGGCTCTGTTCGAATCTATTCTACTCTACTCTATTCCCCTCTACTCTACTCTAGCCTACTCTTCTGTATTTGATCTGTATTCTGTTCTCTTCTATTCCATGCTATTCTATTCTACTCTATTCTACCCTACCCTACCCTACCTGAACCTACCCTACTCTAATCTATTCAATTCGATTGGACGAATTTTGACGCGATTCAGGTAGAATCAGTTCCATTCGTGTCCATTCGGCTTCATTTGGCTCGAATAGTGTTGATTCAGCTTGATTAGGCTCGATTCGGCTCCATTAGTCTTGATTCACTGGATTCAGCTCGATTTGGCTCAATTCAGCTCGATTCGGCCCTCTTTGACTCTCTTCGGCTCTTTTCTACTCTATTTGACTCCATTCGATTCCATTGCACACCATTGTACTCCATTCTACACTATTCTAATCTACCCTACTCAAATTTACTGTAATTGATTTGATGGGATTTGACGCAGTTTGTCTCGTTTTGTCTCCATTTTGGCTCAATTCAACTCTATTCGACTCTGTTCTACTCTAGTCTACACTATTCTGCTCTGCTCTACCCTTTTGTACTCTATTCTTTCTATTCTCTTGTGCTGTGTTCAATTCTATTCTACGCTATCGTATCCTACCCTACTCTAATCTATTCTACTGGATTTGATTCCTCACATTTCGATGCGATTCGGCTCAAATCGGCTCCATTGCACTCCGTTCATTCCCCTTTGGCTCAGATCAGTTCGATTCAGCCTCTATCGGCTACATTCAGCTCTAGTCGGTTCTATTCGGCTCTAATAGGCTCTGTTCAGCTCTGTTCAGTTCTATTAGACTCTAGTCAACTCTATTATCTGTTTTGACTCCATTCGACTCCATTCAACTCCATTCTACACCATTCTACTCCATCCTACTCTATTCTTCTCTATTGTATTGTATTGTACTCTAGTCTATTCTAATTTATTGGATTTGATTTGACTTGCAACGATGGGATTCAATGCAATTCGACACGATTTGGCACGATTCCACGGTATTCAGAGCCATTCGTCTTGATTTCTATCACTTCAGCTCTTTTTGGCTCTATTCGGCAATATTCAACTCTATTCTACTCTATTCTATTCTTTCAGTTCTGTTTTGTTCTATCCTGTTCTGTTCTACTGCATTCTATCCTACCCTACCCTAACTGACCCTACTGTAATCTGTTCGATTCTATTGGACACGCTTGAACACGATCCGAACTGATTCGGGTTGTATCGGCTCAACTCAGCTCCTTTCTGCTCCATTAGACTCGATTCGGTTCTACTCGGCCCTTTTCCACTCTATTCAGCTCTTTTGAGCAGTATTTGATTCTAGTCTACTCTACTCTTTGTGTTCTATTCTACTCTATTCTATTCTACCCTACCCTACCCTACCCTAACCTTACCTGCCCTACACTAATCTATTTGATTCAATCCGACACAATTCAACTCGATTCAACATGATTCACCTCGATTCACCTCGAATTTGGTCAATTCGGCTGTATTCAGCTGTTTGGCTCTATTCAACTCGATTTGACTCTGTTCTACTGTACTCGACTCTACTTAATTCTATTCTATTCTTTCTATTGTGTTCTGTTCTGTTGTGTTCTAGTCTAACCTCTCCTACCCTACCCTCCTCTACTCTAATCTATTTGATTCGATTCAATGCATTTTGACGCGATTCCATGTGATTAGGCTTGAATCAGTTTGACTTAGCTCTATTTGGCTTGAATCATGTCAATTCGGCTCTATTCTGCTCCATTCAGCATAATTAGGCTCGATCCAAACTTATTCAGCCCTGTTCGGCTCTATTCAACTCTTTTCTACTTTATTCGTCTCTGTTTGGCTCCATTCCACTCCATTCTACTCTGTTCGACTCCATTCTACACTATTCTATTATGTTCTACCCTACCCTACTCTAATTTATTCAATCGTATTCTTCTGTGCCCTACCCCACCAAATCCCAGCATAACCTTCACTACTCTAATCTGTTCAATTTAATTTGATTCCATTCAATTCGACCCGATTTGACACAACTCGATGGGATTCGGTGAGAAAAACACAAGATCCGACGGGTTTTGGTGGGATTTGATGGAATTCGACGTGATTCAATCCAATAGGATGCGATTAGGTGCGATTTGGCTCGATTTAGCTCGGCTCATTTTGTTTGTCTCTATTTGGCTCGTTTCAGCTCCATTCAGCTAGAATCTGGTCGATTTGACTCGATTTGGCTCGATTCGGCTCTATTCAGCTCGATTCAGCCCTATTTGGCCCTAACCGGCACTATTCGCCTCTGTTCAACTCTTCTAATCTATTCATCTGTTTGACTCCATTAGACTTCATTCCACACCATTCTACTCCATTCTATTCTATAGAACCCAACCCCACCCTACCCTATCCTAATCTAGTCTGTTCTTTTCTATTCTGTTGTATTCTATTCTCATTTCCTATTTTCTCAATTCCATCCTATGCTACTCTACCATACCTCACACTAAACTAACCTACCCTGACCTATGCTGTTCTATTCTATATTCTCTGTTCTACCGTATGCTACCCTACCCTATGCTACCCCACTATACCGTACCCTACTACTTAGGGGTACTCAATAAGGGTACCAATTAAGGTTACTAGTTCAAGTAAGGGTACTACTTAAGGCAAGAGTATTAATTCATGTTACTAGTTCAGGCCAGGGTACTAGATAAGGGTACTAGTTAAGGCAAGGAAACTAGTTAAGGCTACTAGTTAAGGCAAGGGTAGTAGTTGAGACTACTAGTTAATGCAAGGGTACTAGATAAGACCAGGGTACTAGTTAAGGATACTAGGTAAGGCAAGGGTAATAATTAAGTGCACTAGTAAGGCAAGGTCACTTGTTAAGACTACTAGTTAAGGCAAGGGTACTAGTTAAGTGTACTAGTAACTCAAGGGTACTACTTAAGACTACTAGTTAAGGCAAGGGTACTAATTAAGTCTACTAGTTAAGGCAAGATACTAGCTCGGGGTACTAGTCAAGGCAAGGGTACTAGTTAATGCAAGGGTACTAGCTAAGACTACTAGTTAAGGCAAGGGTTCTAGTTCAGATTACTAATTTAAGGTACTTGTCAAGGTTAGTTGTCTAGGCTACTGATCCATGCCACTGGTCTAGCTGACTAGTCCAGCTTACTAGTCTAAGGCTACTACTCTAGCCTTCTCTTGTCTACTCTAGTCTAGTTTCGTCTACTCTAGTCTACCCTATCATAAACTACCCTACCCTAACCTGTTCTAATCTATTCGCTTTGATTCTATTCAAAGCATTTCGATGCGATTGGACGCGATTACTCTTGAATCGGCTCGATTCGGCACCATCAGCTCGATTCAGCTTGATTTGGTTCGAATATCTTCGATTCAGCTTGTTTCGACTCGATTCGGCTCGATTCAGCCTTATTAGGCCCTATTGGCTCGATTCGACTCTTTTCTACTCTATTTTTCTCTATTCAACTCCATTTGACTCCATTCTACTGCATTTTACTCTATTCTGTTCTACCCTACCCAACTCTAATCGATTCTAATGGATTTGATTCGACGCGATTCAAAGCAATTCGACTCGATTCGTCTTGTTTCGTTTCCATTTGGCTCTATTTGGCTAGAATTGGCTCTATTCAGCTATATCCTGCACTGTTTGACTCTATTCAACTCATTTCTACTTTACCGCTCTCTGCTCTACCCTACTGTACTATATTCTATTCCTTCTATTCTGTCCTGTTCTATTCTAGTCTACCCTCCCCGCCCAACCCCTACCCTTCTCTAATCTATTTGATTCGATTCGATGCATTTCCACGCGATTCGACGCGATTAGGCTTGAATCAGCTCGATTCGCTTCGAATCGGCTCGATTTGGCTCCATTTCACTCCATTCGGCTCGATTTGGCTCGAATTGCATCGATTCTGCTGGGTTAGGCCTTCTTTGGCCCTATTTGGCACTATTCTGCTCTATTTGACTCTTTTCTGCTCTATTCATCTCTATCCGTCTCTTTTCAACTCCATTCTATTCCTTTCCACACCATTCTACACTATTCTCCTCTATTTTATTCTACCCTTCCCTACCCTAATCTATTCTAATTGATTCGATTTGATTTGACCTGATTCGAAGTAATTCAACGCAATTCGTCTCGTTTTGTCTCCATTCGCCTATGTTCTGCACTATTTTACTCTATTCTACTCTACACTATTCTGTTGTATTCTTTCTATTCTGTTCTGTTCTCTCCTATTCTGTTGTACTCTATTCTATTCTACCTTACCCAACCCTACTGCACCCCACCCAAGCCTACCAACTTTAATCTAGTGGATTCAATTCGATTCAGTTCAATGAGATTTGACAGGATTCGACGAGGTCCGAAGGCATTCAAAGGGATTCAAAGAGATTTGACGAGATTCCATGTGATTCGACGTGATTTAGCAGAATTCTATGAGATTTGATGTAATTTGAAGTTATTCGACGTGATATGATGCAATTCGCCATGATTCGACGACGTTCAACACATTTTGACGCGATACGAAGCGATTCGACCTGGTTTGATGCAAAACGAGGTGATTCAGTGCGATTCGACATGATTCTACTCTATTTGGGGATGGTCAGTGAGAGTCTCCTTGATTCAGCTTGATTAGGTGCCATTTTTCGACTGTATGCTGCTCCATTCAGCTCTATTCATCTCTATTTTCTCTATTCTGCTCTATTCGACTCTATTTGACCCTACTTTTTTCCACTCTATTCTGTTCTAATCTCTTCTATTCTACTCTACTCAATTCTACCCTCCTCTAATCTATACGTTTGGATTGGATTTGACACATTTAATGCGATTCGATGTGATTAAGCTTGAGTCGGCTCGATTCTGATCAATTTGACTCTATTCAGTTCAATTAGGCTCCATTCGCCTCGTTTTGGCTTGAATCGCTTCAGTTCTACTCGATTCCACCTTATTCGGCCCTGTTCTGCTCTATTCGACTCTTTTCTATCCTTTTCATCTCTATTTGACTCCATTCTATTCATTCCACACCATTCTATTCTACTCTCTTCTGCTCTACCCTACCCTAAAAAAAAAAACACCACTCTAATTTACTCTAATCGATTTGACGCGATTCCTCTCATTTCGTCTCCATTCAGCTCTCATTTCGTCTCCATTCGGCTCTATTCAGCTCTATTCGACTCTATTATACTCCAGTCTACTCTGTTGTACTCTAGTCTACTCTTCTCTATGCTATTGTATTTTTTCTATTCTGTTCTGTTCTATTCTACCCTACCCTATGCTACCCAACTCTAATCAATTCTAATCCACTTGATAGGATTTGATTGAACCCATTTCGACGCGATTTGGCTCGATTTGGCTCTATTTGACTCTGTTCGAATCTATTCTACTCTACTCTATTCTCCTCTACTCTACTCTAGCTTATGCTTTTCTGTATTCTTTCTGTATTGTTCTTTACTATTCTATTCTGTTCTACGCTATTCTACTCTACTCTATTCTACCCTACCCTACCCTACCTGAACCTCCACTACTCTAATCTATTCAATTCAATTCAACGAATTTTGGTTCGATTCAGGTCGAATCGGTACGATTCGTGTCCATTCGACTCCATTTGCCTTGAATAGTGTCAATTCGGTTCCTTAGGCTCGATTCGGCTCCATTAAGCTCAATTCACTGGATTCGGCTTGATTTGGTTCAATTCAGCTAGATTTGGCCCTCTTTGGGCTTTTCGGCACTATTCGGCTCTATTCTGCTCTTTTCTACTCTATTTGACTCCATTCGATTCCATTGCACACCATTCTACTCAATTCTACACTATTCTACTCTACCCTACTCTAATTTACTGTAATTGATTCAATGGGATTCGACGCGATTTGTCTCGTTTCGTCTCCATTTGGCTCGATTCAACTCTGTTCTACTCTACACTATTCTGCTCTGCTCTACCATTTTCTACTCTATTCTATTGTATTCTTTCTATTCTCTTCTACTGTGATCAATTCTATTCTACTCTATTCTATCCTACCCTACTCTATTCTGTTGGATTCCATTCCATGCATTTCGATGCGATTTAGCTCATATCAGCTCCATTGCACTCCATTCACTCCCCTTTGGCTCAAAAAGTTTCGATTCATCTCTAATCGGCTCCATTCGACTCTACTCAGTTCTATTCGGCTCTATTCAGTTCTATTAGACTCTACTCAACTCTATTATCTCTTTTCGACTCCATTCAACTCCATTCTACTCTACTGTTCCCTATTGCATTGTATTGTACTCTACCCTATTCTAGTCTATTCCGATCGATTGGATTTGATCTGAGTTGCATCGATGGGATTCAATGCAATTCGACGCGATACGGCACGATTCCGTGGTACTCGGTGCCATTCGTCTTGATTTCTATCGCTTCGGCTCTTTTTGGCTCTATTTGGCTCTATTTGTCTCTATTCGGCAATATTCGACTCTATTCTACTCTACTCGTCTATATTCTACTCTACTTGACCGTGTTCTATTCTTTCGGTTCTGTTCTGTTCTATCCTGTTCTCTTCTACTGCATTCTATTCTACCCTACCCTACCCTAACTTACCCTAATCTGTTCAATTCTATTGGACACACTTGAACACGATTTGGCCTGATTCAGGTCATATCGGCTCGATTCAGCTCCTTTCCACTCCATTAGCCTCGATTCGGTTCTACTCAGCTCTTTTCCTCTCTATTCGGCTCTTTTCGGCAGTATTTGACTCTATTTCACTCTAGTGTACTTTATTCTTTCTGTTCTGTTCTAGTCTATTCTATTCTACCCTACCCTAACCTTACCTGACCTACACTAATCTATTTGATTCGATTCGACACATTTCCACGCGATTCGACATGATTCGTCTCGATTCATCTCGAATTTGGTCAATTCGGCTGTATTCAGCTCTTTTCATCTCTATTCAACTCGATTTGAGTCTAATCTACTGTACTCGACTCTACTTAATTCTATTCTTTCTATTGTGTTCTGTTCTATTCTAACCTCTCCTACCCTACCCTCCTCTACTCTATTCAATTCGAGTCAATGCATTTCGACACGATTCCATGTGATTAGGCTTGAATCGGCTTGATTTAGCTCTATTTGGCTTGAATCGGGTCAATTGGGCTCGATTCTGCTCCATTCAGTGTAATTAGGCTCGATCGAAACTTATTCAACCCTGTTTGGCTCTATTCAACTCTTTTCTACTTTATTCGTTTCTATTTGGCTCCATTCGACTCCATTTCACACCATTCTACTCTGTTCGACTCCATTCTACACTATTCTATTGTATCCTATTCTGTTCTACCCTACCCTAATCTGTTCTAATTGATTCGATTCATTGTGGTTTGTCCCGTTTCCTCTCCATTCAACTCGATTCAGCTCAAATTGCATCTATTCATCTATATTCTGCACTACTCGACTCTGACTATTCTACTCTACTCAACTCTACTCCATTCTACTCCTTGTATTCTCTTCTCTTCTACTCTATGCTACTCTATTCTATTCTTCTGTGCCTTACCCTACCGAATCCCAGCCGAACCTACACTATTCTAATGGGTTCAATTTAATTCGATTCCATTCAATTCGACCTGATTTGACACAGTTCGACGGGATTCGGTGAGATTCCACGAGATTCGACGGGTTTTGGTAGAATTTGATGGAATTCGAAGAGATTGGATGCAGTAGGATGCGATTAGGTGTGATTTGGCTTGATTTAGCTCAGCTCATTTTGTTTGTCTCTATTTGGCTCGTTTCAGCTCCATTCAGCTCGAATGTGGTCAAATCGACTTGATTCGGCCCAATTCGTCTCCATTCGGCTTGATTTGGCCCTATTTGGCCCTATTCGGCGCTATTCAGCTCTATTCAACTCTTTTCTACTCTATTCATCTCTGTTCGACTCCATTAGACTCCATTCCACACCATTCTACACTACTCTATTCTACAGAACCCTACCCAACCCTACCCTGTCATATTGAGTCTGTTCTTTTCTATTCTGTTGTATTCTATTCTCGTTTTCTATTTTCTCTATTCCACCCTATGCTACTCTACGATACCCTACATTAAATTAACCTCCCCTGACCTATACCATTCTATTCTATTTTATTCTTTTTTGTCTGTTCCACCGTACGCTGCCCTACACTATGCTACCTCACCGTATCATACCCTACTATTTAGGGGTACTAAATAAGCGTACTAATTAAGGATACTAGTTTGGCCAAGGGTACAACTTAAGGCAAGGGTACTAGTTCAGGCTACTAGTTAAGGTCAGGGTACTAGTTAGGGCAAAATTTCTAGTTGACTACTAGTTAAGGCAAGGGTACTAGTTAAGGCAAGAGCACTAGTTAAGACTACTAGTTAAGGCGAGGCTATTAGTTAAGATTCAGCTTGATTTGGCTCAAATCACTTTAATTCGGCTCTTTTTGACTCGATTCAGCTCAGTTCAGCCTCAGTCAGCCCCATTCGGCTTGATTCGGCTCTTTTCTACTCTATATTTCTCTATTCGACTGCATTTGACTCCATTTTATTCCTTTCTACTCTATTCTGTTCTACCCTATCCTACTCTAATCGATGCTAATGGATTCGATTTGACGCGATTCGAAGCAATTCAATGCGATTCGTCTCGTTTTGTTTCCATTAGGCTCAATTCGGCTAGAATTCGCTCTATTCAGCTATATCCTGCACTATTTGACTCTGTTCGACTCAATTCTACTCTACTCTTCTCTGCTCTACCCTACTGTACTATATTCTATTTTTCTATTCTGTACTGTTCTATTCTATTCTACCCTCCCCACCCCCCACCCTTCTCTAATCTATTTGATTCAATTCGATGCGACGCATTTCCACGCGATTCGACGCGATTAGACTTGAATCAGCTCGATTCGCTTCAAATCGGCTCGATTTGGCTCCATTTCACTCCATTCGGCTATATTTGGCTCGAACTGCATCGATTCTGCTGGATTCTGCTCTATTAGGCCTTATTTGGCCCTATTCTGCCTATTCAACTCTTTCCTACTCTATTCATCTCTATCCGTTTCTATTCGACTCCATTCTATTCCATTCCACACTATTCTCCTCTATTCTATCCTACCCTTCCCTATCATAATCTATTCTAATTGATTCCATTTGATTTGGCCCGATTCGAAGCGATTCAATGTGATTCGTCTCGTTTTGTCTCCATTCGGCTCAATTCGGCTATGTTCTGCACTATTTGACTCTATTCTACTCTACTGTATTCTATTCTGTTGTATTCTTTCTATTCTGTTCTGTTCTGTCCTATTCTGTTGTACTCTATTCTATTCTACCCTATCCAACCCTACTGCACCTCACCCAAACCTACCCTACTTTCATCTATTTGACTCAATTCGATTCAGTTCAATGTGATTTGACAGAATTTGACAGGATTCCAAGAGATCCGAAGGGATTCGAAGAGATTTGACCAGATTCTATGCAATTCGATATGATTCAGCAAAATTCTATGAGATTTGACGCAATTCAAAGTTATTTGACGTGATACAATGCGATTCGCTGTGATTCAACAACATTCGACGCGATATGAAGCGAATCGGCCTGGTTTGACGCAAAACGATGTGATTCGATGGTATTCGGCGACGGTGCGATTCTGCTTGATTCAGCTCGATTAGTTGCGATTCAGCACTATGCGGCTCTTTTCAGCTGTATTCAGCTCTATTCATCTCTATTTGGCCTATTTGACTCTATTCGACTGTATTCGACCCTACTCTTTTCCACTCTATTCTATTCTATTCCTTCTATTCTGTTCTAATCTCTTTTATTCTACTCTATTCTACCCTCCCCTCCCCTTCTCTAATCTATACATTTCTATTGGATTTGATGCTTTTAAAGCGATTCGACGCGATTAAGCTTGAATCGGCTCGATTTGGATCGGTTTGGCTCTATTCGGCTCAATTAGGCTCCATTCAGCTCCTTTTGGCTTGAATCGCTTCGATTCTGCTCGATTCGGCCTTATTTGGGCCTATTCTGCTCTATTCGACTCTTTTCTACTCTATTCGTCTCTACTTGACTCCACTCTACTCCATTCTATTCATTCCACACCATTGTATGCTATGCTACTCTATTCTGTTCTACCTTAACCTACACCACACTATTTTACTCTAATCGATTCGACGCAATTCTTCTCATTTCGGCTCTATTATACTCTAGTCTACTCTATTGTACTGTAGTCTACTCTTCTCTATTCTATTGCATGATTTCTATTCTGTTCTATTTCTATTCTGCCTTGCCGTGCTGTGCTGTTCCCTGCCATGCCGTGCCCTGCCATTCCGTCCCCTCCGCTCCCCTCCCCTGCTCTGCCCTGCCCTGATTTTCAGCGCGAATTGGCATGAATCAATGCAATTTTACCCAATTTGATGCCATTTGGCGCGATTCGACTTGATTCGACTAGATTCTATTCTATTTTTCTAATCTCTCTGTTCCACCCTTTGCTACCCTACCCTACCCTGCCCTAATCTTTTCTATTCTATTCTCTGTATTCCACCCTATGCTACCCCACCATATGCTACCCTAGCATGTGCTACACCTACCCTACCCTATCCTACCCTACCATACCCTACCCAATGAGTCAAGTCTACTAGTCAGGGCTAATTTCACTCAGCATAATGCCTTCCAGATTTGTCCATGTTATGAAATGTTTCACAGATTCATCACTGTTCATTATCAATGCATAATGTCCCATTGCGTGACTATGCCATAATTTATTCATCCATTCATCTGTTGATGGGTACCTTAGTTGCTTCCATCTGCTTGCTATTGTAAACAGAGTTTCAGTGAACATGGGTATGCATATATCTGTTCGCGTAAAGGCTCTTATTTCTCTAGGATATATTCCAAGAAGTGGGATTGCTGGATCATATGGTATTTCTATTTCTAGCGTTTTTAAGGAAGTGCCAAATCAATTTCCAAAGTGGTTGTACCATTTTACTTTCCCACCAGAAGTGTATAAGTGTTCCAATATCTCCACAGCCTCTCCAACATTTACTGTTTTGTGTCTTTTGGATTAATGCCAGCCTTGTTGGAGTGAGATGAAATGTCATTGTAGTTTTGATTTGCATTTCTCTAGTGACTAATGATCTTGAGCATTTCCTCATGTATCTGTTAGTTACCCTTCTTTAGTGAAGTTTCTGTTCATACCTTTTACCCATTTTTTAAATTAGGTTATTTGTCTTTTTGTAGTTGAGTTTCTGCAGTATCACGTAGATTTTAGAGATCAGGCACTGATCAGAAATTTCATAGCTAAAAACTTTTTCCCAGTCTGTAGGTAGTCTTTTTACTCTTTTGATGACGTCTTTGAATGAGCATAGGTGTTTGATTTTTAGGAGCTCCCAGTTATCTAGTTTTTCATCTGCATTTTTAGTAATGTTTTGTATACTGTTTATGCCATGTATTAGGGGTCTTAACGTTGTCCCTTTTTTTCTTCCAGTGGGATGCAGACCCCAAATTCTCATAAAAAGACCAGACGTAACAGTCTGACTGAGACTAAAAGGACCCCAGTGGTCATGGCCCCCAGATCTTCTCTTGGCCCAGGACAGGAACCATTCCCAAAGCCAACTCTTCAGACAGGGATTGCACTGGACAATGGGTTGGAGAGGGATGCTGGAGAGGAGTGAGCTTCTTGGATCTGGTGGACATCGGAGACTATGTTGGCATCTCCTGCCTGGAGGGGAGATGAGAGGGTGGAGAGGGTTAGAAGCTGGAGAAATGGACACAAAAATAGAGAGTGGATGGAGGGAACACGCTGTCTCATTAGGGGGAGACCAATTGGCAGTATGTAGCCAGGTGTATATAAGTTTTTGTATGAGAGACTGACTTGATTTGTAAACTTTCACTTAAAGCACAATAAAAATTAAAAAAAAAAGATTGGAAAAAAAGTCTGTGAGTCATCATCAAGATACTCCATTCGTCTCACCCTTTCAGGAGCAAGGAAGAATGAAGAAAACTAAAAATACAAGGGAAAGATTAGTCCAAAGAACTAATGGACCACATCTACCATGGCCTCCACCAGACTTAGTGCAGTAAAAATACTTGGTGCCTGGCTACCACCACTGGCTGCTCTGATAGGGATCACAATAGAGAGTTTTGGACACTCCTGAAGAAAAATGTAGAAAAATATTCTAACTCACAAAAAATACCAGACTTACTGGCCTGGCAGATTGCAGAAACCCCGAGTGTATGGCCCCCAGGCACCCATTTAGCTCAGTAAAGAAGTCACTTCTGAGGTTCACCCTTCACCCAAAGATTAGACAGGCCCACAAAACAAAATGAGACTAAAGGGGCACAACAGCCAAGGGGCAAGGACTGGAAGGCAGGAGGCAGCAGGAAAGGCAGCAATAGGGATCCCAAGCTTGAGATGGGACAGTGTTGACATGTTGTGGTGTTGGTAACCAATGTCATAAACAATATATGTATTAGTTGTTTAATGAGAAGCTAGATTGTTCTGTAAACCTTCATCTAAAGTACAATAAAAAACAAAGGTGGAAACAATCCAAGTGTCTATCAAAAGATATTGAATATGCAATATGTGACATAAAGATACGTGTGATATGTTGCAGCCATAAAGAGTGACGATGTTCTATTATTTGTAATAAATTGATGGACCTTGAATAGATTCTTCTGAGTGAAATAACTGAAATCCCAAGAACAATTACTGCATGATCCCACTTATATGAAAATCTACAGTAAGCAAAATACACTGTAGATTAAAGGCTAGGACGGTTGGAGGCAAAAAAGCATGGGGAGTAATTGTTAAAAACAAAATAACAGCAACAAAATGAATATTCCTAACCAAATGAAAAGGAACCTACAAAATATTGTACTTAAACTAGGTGATATTTTACTATACAAAGGCAAGCCAACCACCATTCTGCCAACAAAAGAGCACATAAAAACTATAAAACGGAGTCGTCATGTTGGAAATAACATACACAGCAGGCTGGTTAGGCTACAAGTAATCCATCTGTACTACAGAGAAGCAGTCACTGGATCATTCCAGAAAGAGGTGGCAGTATATTTTTGGGCAGTAGAATCCACTAAAAGGAAGGAGACTCAACATAAGGTGCAGCAATCCTTGGGTGGGTACAAGTGAGGTAGGAGGCCTGTGTGGAGTCAACTGGGGTCCATAATGGTCACCTGATACCCTATGGTGTGTTTGTAGCTGCACATTAAAAAAATAATCATGGGGGAAAATAAAGAAGGTCAGGTCACCCTATCAGAAAAACAGAACGCTAACATGAGCTTCCCAGTGCCAGCAGCATCCTAATGGCTTCAGAAAAGAAAGGAGTCAGGAAACTAAGAGTCATTTCTATTCACGGGTGGGCTTCCCCATGCTCTCTAGATCCACCCTCCCCACCCTCTCTCGGGGCCAGTGCTTCCCCCTGCCCTCCCTTGTCACTTATCTGACCCTAACCCTTGCTTTACTTCTTCCACTCCCACCGAACTGGCACCAAGCCTACCAGAGAAAGTGGAGATCAGCACCAAGAGATGAGACACACCACAGAAAGTGAATACATTCTCTCCTTGGGGTACTAAGGCCTCCTGTGACAGAAGAGACAAGGGGTGTGTCTGGGAAGCCCTACTACAAGAGGGATCTGGCATATTCTTCCAGATTGTTCAAGGAACACACACCCAGTTCCTCATGTCCGTTACCTGTCAGTTCCCCTGAGGCACCAGAGTGAGGCCCAGCCCCACATACCTGCTCAGATTTCACTGAGACCTTCACCTGGATCTCAGGTCTCCCAGCACAGGAGCACATCAGAAGGTTCACACTGCCCACAGCGACGGTTGGAGAAATTCTGGCTGTGAAGGTCTGTATCTGGCTGTTTTTCAGCCAACTGAGGACCCCTCAACTCAGGGTTCTTGGGGCCCTCTCTTCCCAGGCCCAGGTACTAACATTACATTTTCCAGCTCCTGGTTACTGGTGCTCTCTGACTCTAGAAAGGCTCCCCAGCTCTGAGGGGCAGCCTTTTGGTGGGACTCCCAAGCCAGGCTTGCCACAGGTGCACCTTTCTTACCAAAGTGACCTCTTTCATTTTTACAACTTTAAGGGGGTCTTTTGCAGCAGATCTGCCCAACACAACACGTCCTTTGATGTCCTGATTGCCGCTTCCTTGGTTACTGAATGTTGATGAAAGGGTCACGAAATCCTTGACAACTTCAAATATGTCTCTATTTCCTTTGTTAGTCCAGCGTGACAATTTTCATTTTCTTTATGTACAGGTGTGATTCACATTGAAGCTGTGATCTTTGAACTTCATCAGGTAGTTCTTAAAGTTTTCTTCATTTTCAGCATGCGAGTTTGTGTCGTCTTCATATCCCAGGTTGTAAATGACACTCCTGCAATCCTGATATCCCATTCTTCTTCATATACTCTGGCTTGTCAGATTATTTGTTAAACATAGAGATTGAAAAATTACGATGAAAGGATACAATATTGCTACACCTTTTTTCCAGGAACACATGGAAGGGCCTACTTCCCCCAAATGCCCCACTCACAATCTCTGATAAAGTACCCCAATGATGTCTAAGTGTTCTTGCATTCTAATGACACACAGGCACATACACAGATACACACACACTGACAAGTGTTGTAAATATTTATCAATTCACTCTCCACTGGGAATGCTGCAAGCCTTGATTTGTAAAGGATGGCAATTTACCTGATACAAATAATCCCACCACGGCACATTTCAAGGTGCCAGCCTGATGTCATTTGTCCACAATTGGGCACATATATGCTCCATCTACTATCCCAAGTTAACAGGAACTGATTCCAGCATAACTGATCCACTTTCTTATGAGTATGTACACACTCCACCTGCACCATGAGAAGAACCCTTAACTCCCACCCCTAATATGTAAACCAAATATCGCTATATACTTTCAGAACACACAACTCACAACTCCTGAACAAACACATACAAATACTACCCATACCCTGAATATATATACAAAAAAAAAATACATACCACCTTTTACTGCCTAGAGTTTTACTGAAAATCTATGGTGAATATTCACAGCCATTCCTACAACTATATATGTGCTCTCCACACTTGCTGAACAGGCACATGTACAACCAAGAGTACCCATACATACTCAGTGACCACTGTACACACAGTCAAACTATCTATCACCACCAAGGTCAAAATGCCACCCTAATACAGACCGACACAAAATTCCACATCTCTAAAACACATATAATACACAATTCCCAAAATGCATGCACAATTTATATAAACCCTCTCAGTTTCCAAATATACATACTTAACCTCCTACATCCTCCAGAATAAACACCCTAGAAAACCAATGAAACCAAATACAAACACAGCCACATACAATCTATATTATAAATATATATAAATACACCACACAAACACAGAAAATGCACATACAAATGATACCACCAAATTCTGCAAGAATTAGACCAGAATAGGCACAAAGAGGAACTCTGACTGCTTTCATACAGACAAAACCCACATACACTCACCCAAAACTCAACCATGGGTGTACGCCCCACACATTCAGAGATGCAGATAAAACTCTAAAATACCGCCAATCCTAGCACTCTAGCTATTATACACACACAACCTACACCCCTACATGCCCAGGTGTGCACAAATACCAGACGCCACACATATGCACACACACAGACACAAATATCCCTAATTCCTCAAAGTACACATGACCCAAAACACTATAGCACATCTCTAGAACATAGCCTCACTTTCCCAACATCCACATATGCCCAAACACACATAGACATACCCCAACATTCTCCAAAGAAATACAGGTAGAATACTCCAAGAATAATTCACGCATCCACTCATGACTTACACACACCAGTATATACTCCCCACGCACAATGAAATAGCTCTTACACATCCTATAGAAATACACTGAAACCCCATTCCAGGTCCCATATCCCACGTTTCTCAAAATCTCACACATAACAATATCAACATGCCTCTAGTATATGTAAATACAATTCCCCACTCTCTGTGCAAATACAGAACCCCATCTTTTCGTCATATACACCCATCCTCGTTTCCCAGAAAATACCATACTCCCTACTGAAAAATATTACACATAGCCCTAGAAAATAGTCATCTAAACTGCCATGCCCCTTCATGAAACACACAAACTCATTACATATACAGCTGTCCTCATACCCCAATTATAGCCTAAAGTATCCAGGATACTAAACCTATGCTAAAATATGACCCTATATCTTCCAGTACTAATGTAACCTCACAATGCCTGCCTATACATAATCCAACAATTCAAAATACTCAAACAGAAATCAATCCCCAATTTTCCAGAATACAGAATCATAGAAACCCCAGAATAAACATGGAAGGATGCATGTGCAACTCCAGAAAAGCACCCAAAGCAACACAACCATACGACATGCCCTGAGTACACACCAGTGACTCTCCCTCATTCCCCAAATATAGAAAAAAAACTGGTCCTATACCCAAACTAATATACACAGGTACACTCCCTCAAATGCTCCAAAGGAAAGCAGAGAAACACATTCCAAACCTGCCATTATGTACATGCAAAGACCCAAAATTCATGGCAGAAGAGCCAGACCTAAAGTGTTCCCCTGAGCCACAATTTGTAAACAGCTCACCTCCAAGTCTTCGAGTGCACATGCTTATATCTCATGTCCTGCACACTCCCACAAAAACACACTCATATTGAACCCCAAATATTCATGTAGACACCACCAATCCACACACTTAATACAAATACAAACTTCCCGAGAACCCATTCAACATATACACAACCTCCAAACTGTGAATTCATATAAACATATTTCTAACAGAGCCCGTATATGGGAGTAAAGCATAGTAGCAAAATTACTAAGGATGAGTTTGAGTAGCCTTTACCTTTGTTTGTAAGAGAATTGACAGGAGAAAGTGGAAGAGCAGTACACTGCTGTCTGCAGGGTCTGAGGTCTTGCCCTCGACAGCCCTGCCCAGCTCAGCCACTAGACCTACCCTTAGGAACCCTGCCATTCCCTGCTCATGCCTGCATGTCTCCCTGAAGAGGACCTTCCGCAACTGTTGCCTGAGGCCTTTAGAGTGCAGAAGTTCCTGTCCCAGGAGAGGGTGCGCATGTGTGACCTCCTAAAGCAAGGCGGGAATGGGATCACCTGAGTCCTGCTGGTGCATTAGCTAAGTGCTAGGGCTGCTAACCAAAAGGTCACCAGTTTGAATCCACCAGCCATTACTTGGAAACCCTGTGGTTTCGTTCTACCCTGTCCTATAGGGTCGCTATGAGTTGCTATCGACTGTAAGGCAATTGGTTTATGGAGAGCAGTGCAGGAGCAGAATACAGAGCATCTGGGGCTCATTCTGAGGCTTCTTGGAAAGCAGGCTACACCTCCTCACCCGGAAGCTCCACGTTAGCCCTTCCGCCAAAGGAGCATGTTTGAAGCCACCACTCATGCTTTGTAAAAATTGTGGTCATTGCTGTTTTGTGCCATGGAGTCGATCCCCCCTCACAGAGACCCTATAGGGCAGAGTAGAACTGCCGATTGGGGTTTCCTAGGCTGTAATCTTTATGGGAGCAGATTCCCTGCTCTTTCTTCTCTAAAGCCAGAGCCTCAGTTGCTGGGTATTTGGTTAGCAGCCCAGCGCTTAACCTTGCACCATCAGGGCTCCTTACCTAAAGCATACCCTTTGCCATGTAGTCCATTCCGAGTTACAGCAATCCTATAGGACAGAGTAGAACTGACCCATAGGGTTTCCAAGGAGTGGACAATGGATTTGAACTGCCAAATTTGGGTTAGTAGTCAGGCTCTTAATCACTTGGCACCGCTTAAAATACAGTATCCTCGAATTGGGAATAGTGCTCTTACACATTTAGATACACTTTGGACCACATTCGTTTCTTCTTCTGAATGGACTTTCAAAAAATACTGTTTCTTTTTCCTATTCACTTTGAAAGTTCTTTTACACAACGGCACGGCCAAAGAATTTTAGACCTGGGAAACACTGTAAGATATGCTTTCTTCTGACTCCATTCTTAGGTTTTTCCTACTGTATTTATTGTCACACAGTATTTTTCATGCTGCATTTATTTAATACATAGACATTTCACAATAAATATTGATGTACCAAGGTTTTGTCTGAAATGTACTTGTTACCTTGACTAAGACAGTTGAGGGGCAGGTCCCAGAAAGTAGCCCCTGGCCTCGCCTAGGTCCTTGCTCCTCACAAGCTGAATGGCTTAAGATGCATCCTTAGCATATACAAGTCGGATAATAAAATTTATGGAACTTTTATTCTAAAATAAATATTTATGGAGTGAAAACAACTCCATTTACAATAGCATCTAAGAGAATAAAATATATAGGAATAAACGTACCCCGAGATGTAAAAGGCTTCTACAGTGAAATTATAAAATACAGCTGAAAGATACTAAAGAAGGCCTAAATAGATGGAAAGACATTCTGTGCTCATGGATTGGAAGACTTAATATAATCAAGATGTCAGTACTACACAAAGTGATCTACAGAGAGAACAAAACCCTAATCAAAATTCCTACACCATTCGTTACAGAAATGGAAAAAAAAAATCCTCATTTTTCTATTTAAAGACAAGAGACCCCGGATGGTGAAAGCAATTTTGAAAAAGAATGAAGTAGCAGACCTCACATTTCCTGACTTCCAATCATATTACAAAACTACAGTAGATCAAAGCAGCCTGGTACTGGTTAAATGACAGACACACAGACCAAGGCAACAGAATTGAAAACCCAGAAATAAATCCAAACCTCTATGGTCAACTGATTTTCAGCAAGTGAGCCAAATCCATTTAAAGGAAAAAGAGTAGTCTCTTCAACAAATGGTGCTGGCTAAACTGGATTTCCCCAAGCAGATAAATAAAACAAGAACCATACCTCACACCATACACAAAAATTAAATCAATATGGATCAAAGACCTCGATTTAAGCCTAAAACCATACAGTTCTTAGAAGAAAATATAGGAGTAAACCTTTTTGGACCAAACTAATTTTCAATGATAGATTAGCAAACACAATAATGAATGCACAAGCATCAGATAATATGTAAGTGGGACCTCATAAAAAGTTAAATACTTATGCTCATCAAAAGACAATAAAAATAGAGAAGAGACAGCCTACAGGCTGGGAAAAATTATTTGGGAAGGATATAAGTGACTGGAGTCTAATATCTAAAATATATAGCAAACTTCTACAACTTAATAACAAAAAGACAAATAACCATATAAAAACTGGCCGAAGAACATGAAAAGACATTTCACCAAAGGGAATATTCAAATGGCCAACAGACACATGAGAAGATGCTCAACTTCATTAGCCATCAGGGAAATGCAAATCAAAACCACAATGAGATACCATTTCACTCCCACTAGGATGACTAAGATAAAAAAAAACACTAAAAAAAATGGAAAATAACAAGTGTTGGAGGTGTCCTGGGGAAATCTGAACCCCTCGTCCATTGCTGGTGAAAATGCAAAATGATACAGCCATTTTGCAAAAGAGCCTACTGGTTCCTCAAAAAACTGGAAGTGGAGCTGCTATATGACCCAGCAATTCCACTGCAGGTATATGCCCTAGGAATCTGGTAGAAGTGACACGAACAGACGTAAGGATACCTTTTTCATTGCAGCACTATTCACAGTAGCAAAACGATGGAAGAACCTAAGTGCCCATCGATCGATTAATGGATAAGTAAACTGTCATACATTCGTACAAGGAAATACTACTCAGTAATCCAGGAGTTCCCGAAACACCTTGGAACATGAAGGAACCTGGAGGACATTACCTTGAGTGAAATAAGTCAGTCACAAAAAACAAATATTGTATGTTATTACTTTTTTGAAATGATATGAACAAATAAAAATATATAGAAAATAATGCTCATTAGTGTTACCAGAGATGGGGTGGGGGAAAATGAAAATTCACTCACTAGATAGTAAACACTTGTTATTTCTGGTGATGGAAAAAGTAACACCAAATGAGAGTGAAATGTATACAGCTTGATGAAGGCAAACCATGTCAGTAAAATGTACACAAGGAAAAAGAACTTGTTGGTGATAGCATGTAACACACAATTTTGAAAGATAAGCAAAAACAACCAAAAAATATATATGTGAGTATATATATATATGCATGTAGGCATATATGTGTATAAGTATATATAAGTATACATAAGTGTGTATATAGGTGTAAACATGCACGCATATTAATATATATAATAAATCACATAGAGGAAATAGTAATAAATATTTCTTAGATATAATCAAACACCTCACGGAATTGTTTTTCTGGATTTGAAGTGTTAGGACCAGGGTCTCGCGGAACATCTTCGTCCACTGGCATGACATAGTTCATAAAGTTATATTTTACCTCTTAGTTTGCTGAATAGTGTCTGGGATTTCAAAAGCTTGATAGCGGCCTTCTAAGTTACAACTATTGGTCTCTACTACTCCTCTGCAGCAAAACAGAATGTAGAAAGCCAAAGACTTAAAGAAACTTGTCTACAAGACAAATAGTCTACAGAAACCACGGCCTCATCTGCCCTGAGACCAGAAAAACTAGCTAGTGCCCAGCTATCACTACCATTCCTTGTGATTAGGGCCACAATAGATGGATTATGACAGAATGGGAGAAAAATGTAAAACAAAATCTCAAATTCATTAAAAAAAAAAACAAAAACAAGTTTACTGGACTGGTTCAGATTTGAGGACTCCCCAAAATCACTGCCCTGAAATACTCTTCAAATTTTGAACTGAATCAAACCCCTGAGGTCACCTTGTACCTGAATAACAGACTGGCTCCCAAAATAATGAACATCACCTGTAAACACTGTGCTCCTTAAAAATCACCTATATGGGACCAAACGGTCAACAATTTAAACAAAGATGAGAATGTCAGAGTCAGGGAAATGAGATTATAGGAAACAGAAAAACCAGAATGTAAATAAGGACAATGTTCAAGAATTGCGAAGAATGTAACCAATGTCACCGAACAAATTGTGGAGAAATTGTTGAATGGGAACCTAAAACACAGTAAAATATTATTTTTTAAAAAGTAACACGCTTAGAACAGACGGCGGTGGTGCTTGCACAACATGATGAACACAGTGTCACTGAATTGTGCATGTGAAGAAGGTGGGAATCACACGTGTGTTGTTACATATATATTGACCACAATAAAAAGAAAATTTAAAATATTTATGGAATCAAATAAAGCTCCAGGATTCGTTATACTTTCTGATATATAAGACCTAAGCAAATACACTCCCATTTAAGAAATGCACGCTTACTCCAAATCCAAAGATTGCTGCTTAAGAGGCCGTTCCTAAAATGAGAAATAAACTCGATTGACATGTGAACCCTCTCAAGCTTGCTCTTTGTAAAACCCCTGATTCCAGACTTAACCTCCCAGCCTTCCTACCAGACAGGGCAGACAGCTGTGCTGCCTCTAAAAAGGAAGAAATCCATCACCCAAGGGTCAGTTTTGCCTCAGGCAGCCCTGCTGTTCATTCAAACATCCCAGGCTGCCTTGCAATAAGAAATGTTTGATTTTCACATCACCTGCCTTTGGCACTTCCTACTACATTGTATTTGCATTTTTACATGCACTATATCATTCTCTCAGTGTCCCCTGGCTCTACAAATCTTCTAGGAATGAATGTAAGAGATCTCCTAAGGAAAAGGTCCTCAATATATGTACTTCAGTTTACTTTTTCTTCTGTGTTGTGATTAGGAATACATGGCAGCCCGTGTTATTTCCTTAATGCCTACACACTAGGTAATGTGAAAACAACATTTGGTTGCCAAGACAAAGGTGCCGGGAGAAGAGCTGTCACTGAAGAAGCTATCTGGAACTGTCTGACTTTTGAAATAATTATGTACAATTATTGAATTATATTCATTGTCAGAAATACAAACTTAAACACAAATATAAAATAAAATAACCTGAGAAATAACAAGAACCTACTTTTGGTCATGGAACTAGAGGCTGCTGGCCTTCCTTTGAGGCTGTGGAGCTTATCCGGAAAGAGGATCATGAGTAAGGCTGGTCATGCTGGAGCTCCCAGAGCTTTCAGTAGTGGACAGGAATTTTGGGACACAAGGACTGCTTCCTAAACAATGATGCATACTGTTGTAGGTGAAAACATCACAAAGTTTAGTGAGAGCAAAAAGAGTTTTTTTCGGCATACATTCAAAGAGGCAAAAGTTGAAAAGCAGCCAAGCATGCTGGCAGAGCCATGTCTGCCCAAGTCCAAGGAAATATTACAGAATAAGCAAGAATGGGAAAATGGACAAGCATGCTGCCACAGCCATGCCTATCTGAGTCCAAAGAACATTACGAAGTCATCTGTATATATTAACACTACCACATGGGCAAAACCACTGAAAGCTTCACCTGTTCACAGGTTGGCTAGAAATTGTGATCCTACATTGCGAACTGTCTCTCTCAACAATCATTGGTACAGGTTTCAGTATTGACAGTTAGGCAGGTCTTCAATGGTCCAACAAATTTCTATCCACTAAATGCTAATAGAAAAAGATAAGAGTGGAAAGTCTTTTCTGTTCTGGCTTTTCCAAAAGGCTCCCTAAAAGATATTTTCCAAGATTATCTTAGCTATTGTCTTCATGCCTCGGGGCACAGTTGATGTGTCCTTGCGAGTCCTTGCAAGCCCTTGTGAGCCCAGCTTCAGCTGGGTCACCTTTTCTGTACTCAAGGAGAGGGAATAATGACTCCAATATTATTTCCTAAGTCAATACACGCACTGTGTGCATACACACTCGAAACACAATGGAACTTCTGAGACAATCCTAATTTCAAACACTGAGTTTCCTTGTTGTCATATGTACCCCAGCCTTCATTAGACAACGTTTCCCAAATTTTGTTCATGAAGTATTGGTGCCCTTGTAATAATGCAAGAACCTACCACCTTGAGCTAAGGAGCAGGGTGAGTTTAGGGGCACAAAAGTAGATACGTTGATAAGAAGTCTAGAGTACAGCCTTTGTGCTGTCGATAAGAGAAAGAACCCACAAATGGCCCTAAGAGGTTCATACCACTTGTGTTGGCAATGTAATTTGAAGGAAACAGATGGTAGTGTTTTTGTTTGTTTGTTTGTTTGTTTGTTTGTTTGTTTTGTAGCATTTTGCCTGTCAGGTCCCCTTCAGGAATGTCTCCTCATCCCAACATGCCCTCCGCCCCTCCCCCACCGTAGAATGTCTTGAGTCCTACATTCTACTCCTGTCTAGATTGAAACTTCTCCCTCCTTTCCTTGGATCTCTGAACATCTGTTGGAGCCAGATCATACTGAGTCCAGGACGTGGCGACTTCACATGCTGAAGCTTGCCAGACAGCTGTGGTCAGTGACCAAGCCTGTGGAGATGACTTCAGCAGGAGGTAAGTTGGTGGGGAGGTGGTGTGTTGTGTTATCAGACCCTGCCACCCCCTCAACCTTTGGAAATTCAAATTTGACGCTTCCCTTGGGGACAAGCTCTCTGAGCAGAAGTAAGGAGTAAACTCTTGATACCACCAAGGACATCCCACCAGGGGAGAATGAAGAGGCAGATGGGAAAAATGAAACAGGATGTTGGCAAAAAAGGAAAGGGGTTTTATGCCGTGCATCATGAAAAGAAACACTAGGTAACAGATGGCGAAACCACTCTTTTGAAGGCTCAGTCCTTCAAGAAAGTCTGGAGGATGTCTTTCACTTTAGAAGGTCCATTCCCTGCTATTGAGCTTGCTGGGGGCATTTCAGACAGAGTGGATGTCAACCCTGTTCCATGTGTTGGAAAGAGCATATGAGGATGGCAGGGTGTCTCTCAGGAATTCCTGAGACAGTCTCTGAGAGTCAGTGACACCTTGGGTCTCTTACTTCTGGGTACTCAGAGGCCTGGGGGTCTGGTTGAACTGCTCACAAGTTCTCTACTGGGAAACTTCTCAACTGGAGGGAAGGAACATAAAATTCACTGCAGGGACTTTTCCAATATTTACCATTTCCTCCTTCCATACTGCCACTCATCACTTGAGATTCATTGCGCTGATTCCCAGTGACCAGGCAGGGAATTCGGATGACCTAACACCTGGTTGCCTTTCCTCCACCTCCATTTGCACTTTTCCTTTGTCACAACAGCAACTCCAGTGCTGGGACCGAATATGACCATGAATCCTGGTGCCTCCACGTCTCCTTTCACTGCACTGCTCTTTCCCTAGCCCACTCTTGCACCCCCACACCAAACACCCTGGGAGCAGGACCCACTAACCATTACGACTTTATCATGCTCTCACCCTGCACTGCATGTCACTGTTCCAGTGTTCCTATTCCCTGTTAACTGTGTTTTTCTAAAGACAGAAAGAGTGTCCTTGTCTTCACTTGGACTAGGACATTAACACAAAACAACAATAATATTTGTATCTGCTATCATTTGCTGAATATTTCATGCGAGATTTTTCTCAGTGATTGTTAAAGATACAGTTAAATGTCAAAATTATCTCATGATTTGAGACCATTCCCGTTGTACATATGGGGAACAACTCATCCAAGGTCACGAGTCAGTAAGAGGAACCCAGGTTGGTTCCAAAAGAAAAAAAAGCCGGTGTTGTTGGGTTAATTCTGACTCATGGTGATCCCAAGCATTTCACAACAGTGTTCCATGGGGTATTTAGTGATTGAGTTTCTTAAGGAGATCACCAGGCATTTGTTTCAGGAAACCTCTGTGTAGGCTCAAACTACCAACCTTTCGATCACTAGCCGGATCCTTATTCCTTTGTGCCGGGGACTTCCCATGGTTTCAAATTGTATAGTCTTTTACTGTTACAAATAAGGCATTGACACAGTTAAAAAAAAAAAAAAAGAATTCTTTCCGTTGCAATTAATCTCCTCTGAAGTGTAATTTGCATGCAATGGAACTTGCCCGTTTCAATTTATAATTTAAATACCATCGTGTAACCATCATCCAACCAACATTTAGAGCATGGATTCTGCATCACCTCACTGTTGTCTTTCAGGTACTTAGTGAGGAATAGCTTTAGGCTCTGCTGATTTTGGCAGTCACCATTCGGAGGCCACAAGGTAGAGCTGGTGAGAAGCCCCTGAGGACTTCTTATATTTTTGAACAGGAAGAGGATTGACATCTGTCTCTGTGATGAGACCTCTTTACCCATGGTCTCATTAAATGGCTGTGTGGGGAGTTCTTATTATAAAAAGACACTTCCACACTATTGATGAGCACTGTGATGTTGGGAAAGTAGCTTCATTCAGAGAACATGCTGGCCCTACCCATCTCCCAAAACTGTGATGCTATGGACTCTGCTACCTTGACCCTCCTTGTGCCCTTGATGGCAGCCAGGGCACAGCCAAGCATGCTTCACTTTTCTCCATCATAGGAGGACTTGATTCTTCAGGGTACATTCTCTCTCCAACCCATGACATAGATCTCACAAAAATGAGCCCCAGATCTCCCAGCTCTGTTCATCACCAGCCCTTCTGGCAATCTCCTTCATGCAAACCTGATGTGGAATTTTCAGTCCTGGGTCAAGATGCTGAGAATCTCCTATTACTCTCTCCTAATTCCCAGAATTCATGTCTTACCACTTACAAATTCAGTAAAACAGAGAAAAACAAACACGCAAGAACTCAAGAATATCTACCAAGTCTGTATAACATAAATATTGCAAACACACAGGGCTCTGAATATACAAAACAATTTTAGAAAAGAAGAAGAAAGTATGGGGCTCACACTTCAAGATTTAAAGTATCACTACAAACACACAGTAAACAAAACAGTTTTGTACTGGCATTAGGATAGACATAGAGACTAAAGGAATAGGGTGCCCAGAAATGAATTCATACATCTTTGCCGAATTTGTTTCAACAATGATGCAAGCCCATTCCATGGGAAAAGAATAGTCTCTTCAACAAATGATGCTGGGACAACTGGATCTCCACATGGAAAAGTATGAAGTTGGACACATACTCTACATCAAATACAAAAATTAACTCTAAAAGGATCAATGACCTGAATATGAGAGCTAAAACCATAAAACCCTTAGAAGTATAACCCAGAGTTATATTTTAGGATTTTTTCCCACATCTTCGTAGATATGACACAGGAAACAATAGATAAATTTCTCTTGGTGAATATTTAAATCTTTTGTGCACCAATGAGCATTATCGAGAAAGTGGAAAGTGAAGACAACTACTGATTGTGAGAATGTACTCGGAATCTCTACTCTGCTTAAGGGTTTCATATCCTGATATATAGACTGCCTAGAGCTAAATACAAAAACACCAACAACCCATCTTAAAAAATGGACAAAAGACTTTAAGGCATTATTCCAAAGAAAATATACAAATCGCCAGTAAGCACATGAAAAGATGTTCAACATTATCAGTCAGTGGGGAAATGCAAATCAAAATGACAGAGAGGTATCATTCCTTATCACATCGATGGATGTTGCCAGAATAAAAACGAACAAACAAGGAAAAAAAAAAGATTTGGTGAGGATATGGACAAACGGGGAGTGCATTGCTACTGGGGATATGATGTGCTGCAGCCACTGTAAAATACACTTTGGTGGCTCCTCAAATAATTTAACACAGAATTACCATATGCCTTGTAATTCCACTCCTAGGCATGTACACAAATGAACTGAAAGTAAGAAAACAGGTACTTGGACACTCACGTTCATTGTAGCATTATTCACTGAATGAAAAAGGTGGAAACAACCCAAGTGTCCATCAAAAGATGATTGGATAAGCAAAACATGACAAATACATACATGCAATATTATGCAGCCACAAGAGCAGTGGAGTTCTATTACTTGCAATAAATGGATGAACCTTGAAAACATTGTTATGCATGAAGTAACTGAAATCCCAAGAACAATTATTGCGTGATCCTACTTACATGAAAATCTACAACACGCAAAGATAGAGAGCAGATTAATGGCTAGGAGAACTGAAGGCACAAAGCATAGGGAGTCATTGCTGAAAACAAAGCAACAAGAAAAAGAATATTCAAAACCAAAGGAAAAGAAACCTATGAAACCTAGCATGAATTATTAAATATTGTATTTAATATAAAATTTGTTTCAACAATGATGCAAGCCCATTCCATGGGCAAAGAATAGTCCCTTCAACAAATGATGCTGGGACAACTGGATCTCCACATTTTATATTGTAAAATATGTGGTATTTTACAATATAAAAGAAGGCCAACCACCATTCTGCCAAAAAAAGAGTACATAATTACTACAAAGTACGGTCATCATGTTGGGAATAATGCTACACTGAACATATAAAGCAGACTGGCCAGGCTACAAGGGATCCATTTGTAGTACAGAGAAGAAGTTACTTGATCATTCCAGAAAGAGGTGTCAGTACACTTTTACGCAGTAGAATCCACCAAAAGGAAAGAGAGTCGCCATAAGGTGCAGAAGTCCTTGAGTGGGTACAAGTGAGGTAGGAGGCCTATGTGCAGTCAACTGGGGTCCATCATGGTCACATGACACCCTCTGGTGTGTTTGATGTTGCACACGACATGGTGGAAAATAAAGAAGGTCAGATCACCCTTTCAGAGGAAGAGGACGCTGAGATGAAACCTGCAGGATTGGTTTTCTGGATTTTAAGTTATTAGGACCAGAGTCTCATAGAACATCTTGGCATGATATAGTTCATACAGTTATGTTTTATATCCTCATTTGCTGAGTAGTGTTTGTGGTTTTAAAAGCTTGTGAGTGGCCTTCCATGATACAACTGCTGTTCTCCACTCATCTGCAGCAAAAAGCAATGTAGAAAACCAAAGACTCAAAGGAGAAACTTGCCTACAAGACAAAGTCTAAACAAACCTCGAGCTAATCTACCCTGAGGCCAGAAGAACTAGATGGTGCCAGATACCACTACCATCCCTTGTGATCAGGGCCACAATAGATGGATTCTGATAGCATGGGAGATAAATGTGGCACAGAATTTCAACTCATCTAAAAAAATTGGGGGGGGGACCAAGATGGCTGACTGTGCAGAAGCTCGAGCTGACCCCTCTTGCAACAAAGATTCAGAAAAACAAGTGAAGCAATTACATACATGGCAATCTAGGAACGCTGACCATCAAACTGAGAACTAGGGAATTGACCTGAGTAATAGGGAAGTGAGAATCCGCGTACTGAAGGAGGGTGCAGTCCCGGAGTCAGGTGAGCTTTTCCCCAGCCCCGAGGCCTCAGGGGAATGAGAAACCGCTCGCTGAAGAAGCGACCAGTTCCAGAGCCAGGCAAGCCACGTCCCAGACCTGAACCCTTGCGGAGTCTTGGAAGCAGAGCTATGGAGATGATCGTGGCTTCCTGAGACAAGGCAAACAGGGATGCAGTGCTAACCCCCTGGGCAATCTCCACAGAGACCTAGCCCATGCACACGGGCTACACACTCCTCCGGAATCTCAGATAAAACTGTCCTCACCAAACAAGAGAAGTGAGTTTATCTAATTTACTATCTCCGATCTAACTGATCCCTCCCCTCCCTGCCCCAGCCGGCTTCATTAACATTGGAATTCCCTGGGCCAGAGATTGAAGTGCTTTGCAGGTTTTTTTTTTTCTAACCCATTCTCCTGGCCTGGAAAAGCAGCAACTAACAATCAGATGAAAAATCCTTTCCTGATTTCTCTAAACTGGAATAGCATTACAGAACAAGCGCCATTCAGGCATAAGAGCTCCACAGTCTTTGGCTTTCACCCCTACCTGGAACCAGGTGGCTATTTTAATGCAAAGGCAATTCTTTTAGAGATCAGCTGTAATTGTTGTAGCTGAGCAGTGGGAAGGCAAGTTTTGGACCACTCTACCTATTAAACAGAGACCTCACTGATCTGTAGCATGGAACTGAGGGCTGAGGCTCCATCCACACCACCTAACCAGCTGCTAAAGGGGTTAGAGGATAGCAATGCCTACCAATTTTTAGAGGTACAAGCATTGGGTGCCTAAGGTACAGCTGCAGAGCCCACCCACCAGACCACTCTAGAGAACATAGATGCTCTTTCCTCACTGGCACTTGGGGGAAGGCTGTCCACACCCTGCCCTCCTCAGAGTGTGACCCCCTGCCGTTACAAGAAACCAGTACATACAACCATCACCACTACTCCTCTAAGTTAGTAGCAGAGAGCCTACACCACACACTAGCTGACCCACTATCAGAACACCTGAGCTGATTCTATTCAAGCATAGTGAATGGACACATCGGCTCATATACTGGGTAACAGCTCAAACCAGCTGGTAACAGGAATAAGCAATTCAAAAGCTCCAACAATTAAGTTAGCTCATTCTAGTAGTCCATCTGGGTGCATTGAAACAAAACAAAAGAAAACAAGAAGATAAGACTCAGCAAGCAAATATAAAATAAATCATTACAATAACTCATAGATGGCTTGGAGACAGCAGTCGATATCAAATCACATAAAGAAGCAGACCATGATTGCTTCTACAAACCCCCAAATCAAAGAATCAAAATCTTTCCCAAATGAAGATACATTCCTGGAGTTGCCAGATATAGAATATAAGAAACGAATGTACAGAATGCTTCAAGACATCAAGGATGACCTCAGAAATGAAATAAGGCAATCTACAGAAAAAGTCAAGGAACACACAGATAAAGCAGTTGAAGAAATTGAAAAGATTATTCAAGAATGTAGTGAAAAATTAATAAGCTGCAAGAATACACAGAGAGACAGCATTCAGAAATCCCAAAGATTAACAATAAAATTACAGAATTGGACAACTCAATAGGAAGTCAGAGGAGAAGAATCGAGGAATTAGAATGGAGAATGGGAGAGTTGGAGGATAAGTCAATTGACACCAATGTAATTGAAGAAAAATCAGATAAAAGAATTAAAAAAAATGAAGAACCCCTAAGAATCATGTGGGACTCTATCAAGAAGAATAACTTGCATGTGACTGGAGTTCCAGAAAAGGGAGGAATAACAGAAAATACAGAGAGAATAGTTGAAGATCTGTTGGCAGAAAACTTCCCTGGCATTGTGAAAGATGAAAGGATATATATCCAAATGTTCATCGAACCCCATACAAGACAGATCCCAAAAGAAAATCACCAAAATATATTATCAAATGTGCCAAAACCAAAGATAAAGAGAAAATTTTAAAAGTAGCCAGGGATAAACAAAAAGTCACCTACAAAGGGGAATCAATAAGAATAAGTTCAGACTACTCGGCAGAAACCATGCAGGCAAGAAGGCAATGGGATGACATATATAGAGCTCTGAAGGAGAAAAACTGCCAGCCAAGAATCATATGCCCAGCAAAACTCTCTCTCAAATAGAAAGGTGAAATTAAGACATTTACAGATAAACACAAGCTTAGAGAAGTTGCAAAAACCAAACCAAAGCTATAAAAATTACTAAAGAAAATTATTTGGTCAGAAAATCAATAATATCAGATACCAACACAAGGTCACAAAACAGAACATCCTGATATCAACTCAGATAGGGAAATCACAAAAACAAAATAAGATTAATGAAAAAAAATGATCAAAACAGGGAATCATTGATGTCTTTATGTAAAAGATGACAATAATCAAAAAAGAGGGACTAAATACAGGAGGCATAGATCTTCCATACGGAGAGGAAACCAAGGCAATATAGGATGATACAAGTTAGGTTTTTACTTAGAGACATAGGGATAAATATTAAGGTAATCACAAAGAGGTCTAACAATTCCATACTTCAAAAAAAAAAAAAACCAAGACAAACATAACGACTCAGCAAAAACAAATTCAACTGCTATGAAAATGAGGAACACACAATTTACAAAGAAAAACTTCTCAGCACAAAAAAAGGAAAGGGAAAAATGAAATTGTCAACAACACACAGAAAAAGGCATCAAAATGACAGCACTAAACTCACACTTATCTATAATTACGCTGAATGTAAATGGCTTAAGTGCAACAATAAAGAGACAGAGTGCCACACACTGGATAAAACAACATGATGCGTCTATATGCTGCCTACGAGAGACATGCCTTAGACTTAGAGACACAAATAAACTAAAACTCAAAGGATGGAAAAAATATATCAAGCAAACAACAATCAAAAAAGAGCAGGAGTGGCAATATCAATTCCTGACCAAATAGACTTTAAAGTTAAATCCACCACAAATGATAAAAAAGGACACTACATAATGATTAAAGGGACAACTTACCAGGAAGATATAACCATATTAAATATTTATGTACCCAATGACAAGGCTGCAAGATATATAAAACAAACTCTAACAGAATTGACAAGTGAGGTTAGACAACTCCACAATTATAGTAGGAGACTTCAAAACACCACATTCAGTGAAGGACAGGACATCCAGTAAGAAGCTGAACAAAAACACTGAAGATCTAATTGCCACAACCAACTAACTTGATCTCATAGACTTATACAGAACACTCCACCCAACAGCTGCAAAGTATATTTTTTTTCTAGTGCACGTGGAACATTCTCTAGAATAGACCACATATTAGGTCATAAAGCAAACCTGTACAGAATCCAGAACATTGAAATATTACAAAGCATCTTCTCAGACCATAAGGCCATAAAAGTAGAAATCAATAACAGAAAAACTAGGGAAAACAAATCAAATACTTGGAAACTGAACAATACCCTGCTCAAAAAAGACTGGGTTATACAATACATTAAGGAGGGACTAAAGAAATTCATAGGATGCAATGCGACTTAAAACACTTCCTATCAAAACCTTTTGGACACAGCTAAAGCAGTGCTCAGAGGTCAATTTATATCAATTAATGCACACATATAAAGAGAAGAAAGAGCCAAATCAAAGAACTGTCCCTACAACTTGAACAAATAGAAAGAGAGCAACAAAAGAAACCTTCAGGGACCAGAAGAAAACAAATAATAAAAATTAGAGCATAATTGAAAAACAACTGAAAGAGTTAACAAGCCCAAAAGCTACTTCTTTGAAAAAATCAACAAAATTGATAAACCATTGGCCAGGCTGACTAAAGAAATACAGGAAAGGAAATAAATAACCCAAAAAGGAAATGAGGTGGGCCATATCACAACAGACACAACTGAAATTAAAAGAATCACATCAGATTACTATGAAAAATTGTACTCTAACAAATCTGAAAATCTAGAAGAAATGGATGAATTCCTAGAAACACACTACCTACCTAAACTAACACAAACAGAAGTAGAACAACTAAATAAATGCATAACAAAAAAGAGTTGGCTTCACTGCAGAGTTCTACCAAACTTTCAGAGAAGACTTAACTCCACTACTACTAAAGGTATTTCAAAGCATAGAAAAGGATGGAATACTCCCTAATTTATTCTATGAAGCCAGCATATCCCTGATACCAAAACCAGCTAAAGACAACACAAAAAAGAAAATTACAGACCTATATCCTTCGTGAACATAGATGCAAAATCCTCAACAAAATTCTAGCCAATAGAATTCAACAACATATCTAAAAAATAATCCACCTCAACCAAGTGGGATTTATACCAGGTAAATAAGGATGGTTCAATATTAGAAAAACAATTAGTGTAATCCACCATATAAATAAAACAAAATACAAGAACCACTTTATTTTATGAATTGATGCAGAAAAGGCATTTGACAAAGTCCAGCACCCATTCTTGATACAAACTTTCAACAAAATAGAAATAGAAGGAAAACTCCTCAACATAATAAAGGGCATTTACACAAAACCAACAGCTAACATCATCCTTAATGGAGACATTCTAAAAACATCCCCCTTAAGAACGGGAACCAGACAAGGATGCCCCTTATCACCACTCTTATTCAACATTGTGCTGGAGGTCCTAGCCAGAGCAATTAGGCTAGATAAAGAAATGAAGGGCATCCAGATTGATAAGGAAGAAGTAAAAATATGTCTGTTTGCAGATGACATGATCTTATACACAGAAAACCCTAAAGAATCCTCAAGAAAACTACTGAAACTAATAGTTCAGCAAAGTATCAGGTTACAAGATAAACATACAAAAATTATTTGGCTTCCTCTACACCAACGGAAAGAAGATTGAAGAGGAAATCATCAAATCAATTCCATTCACAGTAGTCCCAAAGAAGATAAAATACTTAGGAATAAATCTAACCAGAAACGTAAAAGACCTATACAAAGAAAACTATGAGGTACTACTACAAGAAACCAAAAGGGACATACCTAAGACCTAAGTGGAAAAACATACCTTGCTCATGGATAGGAAGACTTAACGTTGTAAAAATGTCTATTCTACTAAAACCCATCTATATATGCAATGCAATTCTGATCCAAATTCCAGCAGCATTTTTGAATGAGATGGAGAAACAAATCACCAACTTCATATGGAAGGGAAAGAAACCCCGGATAAGTAAAGCATTGCTGGAAAAGAAGAACAAAGTGAGAGGCCTCACTCTTCCTGATTTTAGAACCTATTATACTACCACAGTAGATAAAAAAGACTGGTACAACAACAGACACATAGACCAATGGAACAGAATTGAGAATCCAGATATAAATCCATCCACATAAGAGCAGCTGATATTTGACAAAGGCCCAGTGTCAGTTAATTGGGGAAAAGACAGTCTTTTTAACAAATGATGCTGGCATAACTGGATATCAATGTGCAAAGAAATGAAACAGGACCCGTACCTCACATCATGCACAAAAACTAACTCCAAATGGATCAAAGACCTAATCATAAAGTCTAAAACGGTAAAGATCATGGAAGAAAAAATAGAGACAACGTTAGGAGCCCTAATACATGGCATAAACTGAATACAAAACATTACTAAAAATGCTGAAGAGAAACCAGATAACTGGGAGCTAATAATAATCAAACACCTATGCTCATCTAAAGACTTCACCAAAAGAGTAAAAAGACCATCTAGAGATTGGGAAAAAATTTTCAGCTATGACATCTCCGACCAGAACCTGATCTCTAAAGTCTACATGATTCTGCTAAGACTCAACCACAAAAAGACAACGCAATTAAAAATGGGAAAACAATATGAACAGACACTTCACTAAAGATGACATTCAGGCAGCTAACAGATACATGAGGAAGTGCTCTCGATCATTAGCCATTAGAGAAATGCAAATCAAAACTACAATAAGATTCCATCTCACTCCAACAAGGCTGGCATTAATCCAAAAACACAAAATAATAAATGTTGGAGAGGCTGTGGAGAGATTTCAACACTTATACACTGCTGGTGGGAATGTGAAATGGTACAACCACTTTGGAAATCTATTCAGCGCTTCCTCAAAAAGCTAGAAATAGAACTATCATAGGACCCAGGGATCCCACTCCTCGGAATATATCCTAGAGAAATAAGAGCCTTTACACTAACAGGTATATGCACACCCATGTTTATTGGAGCACTATTTACAATAGCAAAAAGATGGAAGCAACCAAGGTACCCATCAAAGGATGAATGGATAAATAAATTATGGTATATTCACACAATGGAATAGTACACATCGGTAAAGAACAGTGATGAATCTGTGAAACATTTCATAACATGGAGGAACCTGGAAGACATTACGCTGAGTGAAATCAGTCAGTTGCAAAAGGACAAATATTGTATAAGACCACTATTATAAGATTTTGAGAAATAGTTTAAACTGAGAAGAATGCATTGTTTTGTGGTTATGAGGGGGGGAGGGAGGGAGGGTAGGAGAGGGATATTTACTAATTAGATAGTAGATAAGAACTACTTTAGGTGAAGGGAAGGACAACAGTCAATACAGCAGAGGTCAGCACAACTGGACTAAACCAAAAGCAGTTTCCTGAATAAACTGAGTGCTTCAAAGGTTAGCGAAGCAGGGGCAGGGGTTTGGGGACCATGGTTTCAGGGGACATCTAAGTCCATTGGCATAATAAAATCCATTAAGAAAACATTCTGCATCTCACTTTGAAGAGTGGCGTCTGGGATCTTAAATGCTAGCAAGCAGCCATCTAAGATACATCAATGAGTCTCAACCCACCTGGATCAAAGGAGAATGAAGAACACCAAGGACACAAGGTAATTACAAGCCCAAGAGACAGAAAGGGCTACATGAACCAGAGACTACATTGTTCTGAGACCAGAAGATCTAGATGGTGCCTGGGCACAACCGATGACTGCCCTGACAGGGAACACAGTGGATGACCCCTGAGGGAGAGGGGAACAGTGGGATGCAGACCCCAAATTCTCATAAAAAAGACCAGACTTTATGGTCTGACTGAGACTAGAAGGACCCTGGTGGTCATGGTCCCCAGGCCTTCTGTTGGCCCAGGACAGGAACCATTCCTGCAGCCAGCTCGTCGGACATGCATTGGACTGGACAATGGGCAGTAGAGGGATGCTGGTGAGGAGTGAGCTACTTGGATCAGGTGGACGCTTGAGACTATGTTGGCACCTCCTGACTGGAGGGGAGATGGGAGGGTAGAGGGGCTTAGAAGCTTGCGAAATGGACACGGAAAAAGAGAGTGGAAGGAGGGAGCAGACTGTCTCATTAGGGGGGAGAGTAATTGTGGGTATGTAGTAAGGTTTTTTTTAGCAAGGTGTATAGGAAACCCTGGTGGAGTAGTGGTTAAGTGCTACAGCTGCTAACCAAAAGGTCAGTGGGTTGAATCCACCTAGGTGCTCCTTGGAAGCTCTACGGAATCGACTCAATGGCAGTGGGTTTAGTTTTGGTAGCAAGGTGTATATAAGTTTTTATCAGAGAGACTGACTTGATTTGTAAACTTTCACTTAAAGCAAAATAAAAAATATATATTTATCATCAAATACAAAAAAAGAGGGGGGCAAAAAAAAAATTTTTTTTTTTTTTACTGGACTGGTTCACACTTGAGGACTCCCTGAAATCACTGCTTTGAGATACTCTTCAAACTTTGAACTGAAACTAATCCCAGTAGCGAAATAACAGATTGGCTCACAAAATAATGAATACCTCTCATAAGTAACGTGCCGCTTTAAAAAAATCATCTATATGAGAGCAAATGGTAAACAATTACTTTAAAACAAAGATGAGAATGTAAGAGTCAGGGGAAGTAGATTATTGGAAGGTTGCAATTGCCTATCTAGGATACAACTATTGGTCTCTACTCCTCCAGAATAAAAGAAAGAAAGAAACCAAAGGCTCAAAGAAGAAACTAGTCTACAGGACAAATAGTCTACATGAGCCATGACCTCATCTACCTTGAAACCAAAAAAAAAAAAAACTAGATGGTGCCCGGCTACCACCTCCGACCATTCTTATCAGGGCCACAGTAGATGGACCCTGATAGTATGGGAGAAAAACGTGGAATAGAACCTCAAATTCATAAAAAACTAAACAAAAACCAGACTGGTTGAGAATGGAGGACTACTGTCCTGAGATACTCTTTAAACCTTGAGCTGAAACTAGACCTGAGGTTATCTTTTAGCTAAATAATAGATAAATAGGCTCCTAAAATAAAGAATACCAGCCATGACGACTGTGATCCTATAAAAAATCATCTTTATGGGACCAAATAGTCAACAATTACTTTAAAACCAAGGTAAGAATGCAAGGAGGCAGGGCAACTAGATTAATGAAAGTGGAACAACCATAACAGAAATATTGAGAATGTTCACGAATCATGAAGAATGTACCCAATGTCACTGAACAATCTGTGCAGAAATTGTTGAATGAGAACCTAAACTGCTATGTAAGCCTTCACTAGAAACATGTTATTATACTAAAAAGAGTATTTTCTAATTTCCTTTGTGATTTCTTCTTTGAACCAAGAATTATTTGGAAGTACACTGTTTAATTTTCTACTATTTGGAAAATTTATAGATATTTTATTGTTATTGGTTTCTAATTTCATAGCATTGTGGTCAGATAACATACTCTATGACGCCGATCCTCCTGAATGTATTGAAAGCTGTTTCAGGGCAGTGGCATAGTGGTTAAGGGATGCAGCTGCTAACCAAAAGGTCAGCAGTTTGAATTCACCAGTGGCTCCATGGAAACTTCATGGGGCAGTTCTACTGTCTGATGGAGTCACTATGAATCAGAATTGACTCAACAGTATAAGGTACTTAAGGTCCCCTGGTGGTACAATGGTTAAGCACTCGGCCGCTCACCAAAGGCTTAGAGGTTCAAATGCACCAGCCACTTTGTAGGAGAAAGATGTGGCAGCCTTCTTCCATAAGACTACAGCCTTGGAAACCCTATGAGGCACTTATACCCAGTACTAGGGTCGCTATGAGTCAAAACTGACTCAATAGCAATGGGTATCTAAAGTCCTCAGGTGGCACAAGTGGTTTGCTTTTGTCTATTAACCTAAAGGTTGGTGGTTCAAACCTACCCAGTGGCACCACAGAAGAAAGGCCTGGCAATCTGCTTCCATAAAGATTAGAGCCAAGAAAACCCTATGAAACAGTTCTACCGTAACACATGGGGTCACCATGAGTTAGAATTTGGGTTATACGGTCTAGTTTGATGAATGCTGCATGTATACTTGCAAAGAATTAGACTCTGCAATGGTTAAGTGTATTATTTCTGTAAATGGCAATTAGGTTAATTTGGTTGATAATGCTATTCAAATCTTTTATATCCTTACTGATTTGTCTATGTGTTCTAACAATTAATAAGGAAGAGGTGTTACTATCTCTTTTTGTTTGACTTTCTGCAATTTGAATATGATATGCCTGGGTGCAGATTTTTTCATATATATCTTGCTTTGTCGCTATGAGTAGGAATCCGTCCGACAGCAACGGGGTTTGGTTTTGAATTTATCTTGCTTAGTGTTTTCTGGGCCTACTGGATTTGTAGTTTGGTGTCTGTCAACAATTTTGGAAAATTCTCAGTCCTTGCTGCTTCAAGTCTTTCTTCTGTTCCTTTCTCTCTTCTCCTCTTAGTATTCCCGTTATGCATATGTTACATGTTTTGTGATTGCCCCACAGTTCTTGGATAGTCCTTTTTTTTTTTCCTCCAATCTTTTTTTCTCTTTGACTTCCAGTTTGAGAAGCTGCTACTGAAATATCTTCAAGCTCACTGATTCTTCCCTCAGCTATTTCCAGTCTACTAGTAGGGGCATCAAATGCCTTATTCATTTCTGTTGCAAATTTTGATTTCTCACATTTCCTTATTGTTTACAATTTTTTTGGTTAGACTACTCATCTATTCTTGCATGTTGTCCACTTTTTCCATGAGAGCCCTTAACATATTAATCATAGTTATTTGAAATTCCCAGTCTGATCATTCTAACACCTCTGGCATTATCTGAGTCTGCTTGTGATACCTGCCCTTTCCCTTCAGATTGCTTTTTGCTTTATAGTATGCCTTGTAATTTTCTGTTGAAAGCCAGCATGATGTATAGGTAAAAGGAACTGTATTCTTTTGGATGTAAAGTTTTGTTAATGTTCATGCAGAGGTAAAGTGTGGGGGAAGGGAATGCTTGTCGGAACATAAGTCATATTATGTCACTCTTCTACGTAAATGCTGCCTTTTCTCTCAAAGGAAAAGTCAAAGTCCTTTAAGTGGCTGACAACTCCTACATGATCTGGCGTCCATTACTACTTTGGTATCACCTCCTACTGCATTGCCCCCTTGCTCCATTATAGCCTCACTGGTTTCCTTACTGTTTCTCCAACACATCAGGCATGCCCTTGCCTCAGGACCTTTGTACTTGTGCCCTCTCCTGAAATGGTCTTCCTTCAGCCATTCCCACGGCTTGTGCTCGACTCAAATGTCACCTTATCATAGACACCTTCCCTTCCACCCTACATTAAAAGCAATCCTTCCTTCCCCCATCTACCTTCTCACCCTCTCCTAGAATTACCTTTCCTCTTATGCAGCTTCATGTTTTTTCTCCAAAGCACATTTCACCATCTTATTTGTCTGTTTATTTATTATCTGTCTTCCTGACAATAGGAGGTATGTTCCATGAGGGCAGAGTCTTGCCATTTTTCATTCACTGCTGGATACCCACTGCCTAGAACAGTGCCCGGTACATAGCAGCACTCAATAAGCATTTGTTGGATGGAATATTAAAGAATAGACTAATCAATGGAAAGATGCAATTATTGGGCAGCACTGAGAACTGGAAAACCTGCTTTAGAGCCTTGATTCTGACTCCATAAAAACTTTCCCAATGACTTCCCCTTTCTGCTTCCCTAGACTTCCTTGCTCCAGCCCCATCTCTTTCATAGCCTTTCCAGCTTTGCACCCAATGCTGGAACCGACAGTGCCTGAAGCGGATGGTCCACCGGGCACAGGTAGGACACAAAGTGATGGTGCAAGGGCAGGGAAGGCAGTTGCGATAGCTTATCCATATCCATACCTTAGCTTTGGTTGGCTGCGCTGAAAAAGAACCACGTAAATCCTGTAGGATGCCACTAGACAACATAATAGAGAACTTGCCATAAATAAGGAAGAGTTCACTGACTCAGCTGATAAGACATTGAGACTCTTCATTGTGGAGTTGTCCACTCATCCAGGCTCTGGGCACAATCTTTAGTTCAGAAAGAAGCCATGATATAAAAGATCTAACTTTGAAAACAGATTGTTTGGGCTCAGATCCTGACTCTGTCACTTACCAACCATGGTGTCTTGGAAAATTTGTGTCATTAAACTGGGTCAGTTAAAAGGATATAATAATATCAATCACATACAGATTTTGGAAGGATTAAATAAATGTGAAGTGGTAAGTACAGAAACGGGCACAGAAGGAGGGCTCTATGAGAGAGACCTATTGTTACAATTATTAAATATTACCACCACCACCCCAGTACATACAAAATGAACTTCAGTATTTTCAAGAGTGGGAAAATGAATATACACAAAAAATTTATTTTTAATGCTCTTTTAACACAGATATCATTCAAGTCTTCGTAATTACACCATGTGATGCAAAAAGACCAAAACTGTCTATAAACTTTTGATGAAGAAAATCATCTTAATTTCAAAAAGAATGAAATATCTTACTGTAAAGTTTTCACCCATCTTGTTCTTCCCAACACCTATGAGAAGTCCTAACCACACACAAAGATAAAAGAGCAAAATAGGATGAAAATCCCAATGAATTAATGTCGGAAAATTGTATGATGTTAACATTAAAAATAAATAAATCTGACTTTAAAGTATTACACACTACTAAAAACTTGATGATGACATGTGATAGTTTAACGTACATTTTCACCCATATGAATTAAAATTTAAACAATTCTTTGATGCATTTTTGTAACAGTTTTAGTATAACTAAAATACATGTAAACAATTATTAGAAAACTCTCTGAAAATAAAAGTTTTTTTTTTTTTTTTTTAAATCACTGCTTCATACTCCAAATCTAAATAGCTTCATATAAAGCACTGGTCTTTGTGATTCACAAAAAGCAGGTGACAATTCCTGAACACGAGCTGAAGTGACAGGAGAAACTCCCAATACTACTATAGCCCTGAGTATGAGCCCTGATTCTAATAACCCGTCTTCATTAATTCCTTTTCATTTCATCTTTGTGAAAGAGGGAAGGGACAAGGCAGAAAGAGAGGGCTAGGTGTGCCTACTCTGTTCTGCACATCTAGTTCAGTGCCCGGAACAATAACATACAAGTATTCATCAGAGCACAAAAAGACGTTAAACACCAAATAAGGAGGAAGACTAACTTCCTAATATTTATATGCATACATTGATATATATATAGATGCACTCACACATACGAAGATCCACTCGCACATACGAAGATGCACTCGCACATACGAAGATGCACTCGCACAGACACAGATGCACTCACACAGATGTACATATTTATATATATATTTCTGTATAGATATTTGTGATATGTGTATTTCTATACATATTTATATTTGTGTATATTTTATATACATTTATACGTATATTTATATATGTACGCTTATATATTTATACGGAAACCCTGGTGGCATAGTGGTTAAGTGCTACGGCTGCTAGCCAAAGGGTTGGCAGTTCAAATCCGCCAGGCACTCCTTGGAAACTCTATGGTGCAGTTCTACTCTGTCCTATAGGGTCGCTATGAGTCAGAATCGACTTCGACGGCACTGGGTATATATTTATATACTCATACACTTATTTATACACTCACTCATATATGCACATTTGTATTATGTATATGTGTGTGTATATATATGTAGATATAGATAAATAGATACAGATATATAAGCAGTGGTTTTTTTTTTAATATAGAGCTATGTTGTTAGGTTGTTGTTAGGTGCCGTCGAGTCGGTTCCAACTCATAGCGACTCTATATGCACAACAGAACGAAACACTGCCCGGTCCTGCGCCATTCTCACAATCATTGTTATGCTTGAACTCATTGTTGCAGCCACTGTGTCAATCCACCATACATAATACACTGTACGTTACTATTATACACCCAAACCCACTGCCGTCGAGTCAATTCCAACTCATGGTGACCCTACAGGACAGAGTAGAACTGCCCTATCGGGTTTCCAAGACTGAAAATCTTTACTGAAGCAGACTGCCACATCTGTCTCCCGCAGAGAGGCTGGTGGTTTTGAACTGCTGACCTTTCAGTTAGCAGCCAAGCGCTTTAACCACTAAGCCACCAGGCCTCCCTACTGTCATGTACAGTGATTACATGAGCAAATTTTGAAACAAACTGCCTGGGTTTGAATTCTAGCTCAATTTTATCATCTGATTGATCTGGGCAAGTTACTTTCCATCTCTGTGCCTCAGTTTCCTCATCTCTAAAATAGATCTCACTCATAAGGTTGTTGTGCCGATTAAATAAAACACACAAGACACTTAGAAAAAGGTCTCACACACAGAATGTACACAATAAATATTAGCTTTCATCATTATAGAAGCAATACAAACAAATGGCTTAACTGAAGAAATTTCCATTGAGATATAGTTGAGTTCCAAAATTCATGTGCAAAGTCATTTACGTCAACTGCTGAAGTTGTACATTTAGATTCAGGCGATTACTGACGTATGTTATGATCTCCAATAGAGTTCTGGGGACTTTACAGGCAGCCTCTGCATGCCCTTCTCCTATACCATCCACTCCATCTCCCTTGGAGCCTAGGCATCATCTTATTAATTCAAATACTTCCATGAGTTAACTGTTTAGTACTTAAAGACACACCAAAAGCAACCACTAGCATGAAAGTACAGTAAAATGTTCTTATTTCAGAATAGCAAAACCTATTTCTAACACAATGGTGAATTAGGGAGGACTGTGGGTCAAGAGGAGCCCTGGCACAGTGGCTAAGAGCTCAGCTGCTAACCAAAAGGTCAGCAGTTAGAATCCACTAACCACTCCTTGGAAACCCTGTGGGGTAGATCTACTCTGTCCTAAGGGTTGCTATGAGTTGGAATCAACTCAGTGGCAAGGAGTTTGGTTTGGTGGGTCAAAATGGAAGGGTTGGATGAAGGAGAAAAAAAGAAAAATGGAGAAGAGGAGAAATACGAGAATTTAGACAACTGTGAAAATTTAATTCCTGGATATTCTTTCTTTCTCCTCGCTATAACTGTAAGGGCTTTTCTCATATACGGCATATATAAGTAAATCACTGCAATATTTAAAACACTTAGATTTTTGTAAAATTCATTCTCTGAAAACTGTTAGTGGCCCCATTAATCCGTCCCTTAAAAAATCTCAGAATTAAAAAGAAGCATACACACAAAAAAATAGATAAATAAAAGCATTGCTGTCATTTGAGGGTTTTTTTTCCTGCAATCAACAAACTGCACACTTGGGAGTTGCTTTTCCAGCGTCAATTTTCACAGACCATCCACTTTTTCTTACCATCATCCCACCACCCTTAATTTAGAAAAGACAGGGCCCGTAAGTGCTCCAAACATCAAGTTTTCTCTCCAAAAGGCCATGTGGCACTTGGGAACACTCCACATTCTCAATTGTCAGCACTTCTGCTAACCCCTGCAGATAAGGAGTATGACTCCGCTGACTTATCGCAAAAAAAAAATACTGATTGTAAAAATCTGTTTCTTAAAATCAGGCATATTTCTATTACCTACCCACCCCACTCCCCACCCTCATTGCTCCCCCACACACAGGTACCCTCAAATAGTCCATGTCAGGGGGGTGCCCCAAGCGGGGTGACCGGCTCCGCTCTTCGTTTATACCACCTGGAGGCCTCTGGAGACACCATACCTTTGGCTGGCAATTCCGTGAACCCTGTCTATTTTAGTTGGCACCTATTCAAAAAGGCAGGTGAGTCTACAAGTCAGGTCTTTAAAACGAGTTTAATAGGAGTCAGCCGGTATGCCCACTCACCCTCAAGTTTCTTAAACAGAGGTAATAATTTCTTAAGATGTTTACAATGTCTTAACTATGGGTTAATTAAATCCCTTAGTAAGGATGGTGCACTACGGAAAATCCTCCAGCTTAATGACCCCATTTTCATATACAGAAGGGGAATCTCCAAAATTACAAATTTGAGCTTCTACACGCTAAAAAGCCTGTCAAAATGATGAATTTGAGATAAACGCATATTACATATTATATTACATACGTGATTGCATAGAAACAAGACTAGAAGCCCGTAAACTGGTACGGAGTGTAATAAGAATGCATATATTGAAATACAGTCTTATATATTTATTTCTTAGACCACACCCTCCCTGGGTGGTTTCTCAGGCTCGCCGGGCCAAATGATCAGCATCACGCTGTCCAGGCGCCCACTGGGTGGAGGCGCCGGCTATGATGCAGCATCCAAACAGACACCCAGCGTCGTGGTCGCCCCGGGGAAGGTGGACACTCCAGGTGCCCCAGGGAGCCCTCCCCAGGCCCGCCCAGCCCAGCCCGGCCCGGCCCAGCCCTGTCCCGCAGCTCCCCAGGCCGTGGGCCTGCCCCCTGCCACCCCAGTGCTGCCCGCCCGACCCTGAAGTCGGCTGTACAGAACCTGGCCCTGCTGGAGAAAGCAGGGCCATCTTGCGGGCGAGGGCCCCAGGCTCACCTAGGCTTAAGAGCCGCTAGCGCAGGCACAGTAGTCACAGAGCCTCAGAGAGGCCTGTTGTCCTGGTGATGACAGACAGGCGCCTCGCCCGTCCCTAACTTGGGTTCTCTGGCAGCCACTGGTAGTCACAGAACACGTGACCTGTAGGGGCGGTACCCTTTGGACTACCCGGCCCCTGACTCTTGGGCGTGGCCTCCTCTCCTCTCCCTTTGGTCTGGAGCATCCTAACTTGGTCACTCTGACGCCCGTCACCTGGCCAATAAAAAAAAAAATAACACAGGTGGAAAACTGTTGAGCTGGAAGCCATCTCAATGGATTTTCTTTATTTAAAAACCTGGCTACACAAGTATTCTTTTGATTATTTTTGATCTTTTGATAACTGAAGACATGTTTTAAACTACCCATAACAGAAGAATTTAAAAAATAAAACCATGCTAAATCCCACCACCTGAGGTAACTAAGGCTCATACTCTAACCTGCTTCCAATCTTCTGTGCAAATGCATATCACACTACAGTGTATTATATTTTTTAAATCGGGGGCTAGTCATACACATTATTTTATAATCTACTTTTTTCCCATTAAAATGATTATCTTTCCCGGACTATTATTTTTTTATAACGAGAGCTTTTTTTGCTTTTTAATTTTATTGTGTTTCAGGTGAAAGTTTACAGCACAAATCAATCTCCTATTAAAAAATTTACACACAAATTGTTTTGCGACATTGGTTGCAACCCCCTCATTGTGTCCACAGTCTCCCCTTTCCTTTTCAACCCCACGATCCAGGTGTCCATTCATCCACATGATTCTTTGCATGAGGGCTCTCTCCCCATTGGATTTGAAGTTCACTGATAGCAGGGACCTGGGACTCCTTGCCATTTTATCCTCAACAGCAAGGGCAGTGACTGGAATATGGGAGCTACTTAATAAATACCTGTTAAGTTAATGAACCTTTTCCTATAATCATAATCCAGACAGTACATTTGCGTTCAGTTAATGTGAGGATTTTTCAGCTTCAAAAGTATTTTAAAAGTACAGCAGTATGAGATGCATATCTAATTAGTCAATTTTTTTAAACGAAATGTTTTCATTTGAATTTTTTCTCATCGCCTTTTTTAAAGAACTTAAAAAAAACCGTTGCTTTCGAGTCGATTCTAACTCATGGCAACCGTATAATTCCTCTCTAATTCTATGTTTTCAAATACCTGTAATGCATCAGTGTGGGTGAAACTTTCTTATTCCTCCTCCCATCACTGTAGCCTTTTCCCCTAAATCTACACAACTCACTCAGTCTGGGAAGTGGTGGTATTTAAGCATTCATTTCCTGAAGAAAAGAAACCTTTCATAACATACTTATAAATTCATAATATACTTATAAATTCTGATAAATGTATTATTAAAGTTGAGCTCAGCAAATGGAGTTTCCTAAAAGGAAGTGTAACTATAATTCTCTACTAGAAAAGGAAGAAGGGAGGAAAGGAAGCATTCCTGACAAAACAAGGAAACGTGTGTTCTGCTGCTGTTGTTACTTTCTTTTTATCCAACGATATTTCTGCCTATAATTTTCTATGACCAACATCAAGTCAAATACGCACAAAATATTGATCCCTATCCATCTGCCATCCTGCTTAAGCAGTTATAATGGGGTGAAACTTGAAAACCTGGACTGCACGGATATATCTGTAAAAGGAATGAAAATTGGTGCAACAGTACACGTAATTCAAAAGTTAATAGAGCTCCTATTTATTCTACTTGCCTTCTTTAAAATTAGCTTAATTTTCATATCTCAGTATCAATCAAGCAGAAAAACAATACTACCATAACAAATTAATAGTGGACTGACTGGTATTAGTTTTTTTTCTCTTCCAGGATGTTCTGAAATCAGATAGTGGTGATGGTTGCACACCACAGTGAGTAGAGTAAAAGCAACAGAACTGGACACTCCAAAATGGTGAATTTTATGTTATGTGAATTATATCTCAACTTAAAAATAAAGACTTAACAATGGTCTTTAGCAGCAATAAGACATTCATCCTTGATCAGGAGCAAGGAGCCCTTTAAGTGATATTAAAGACAAAGAGCACTAAAAATTCTGAGATAGTATCTGGAGTTCTTTTTCCTCTTGGTCTTCCCCTTTCCCCAAAACACCACTATTCTTTTTGCCCTGTCTTCTAGTTTTTCCCAACACTGCTAAATAGGAAAGACATTTTATAATATATCATTACAAAGTACCCTAAATCAGCTGAGAGTTTTTCTCCTTCATCAATCTGATTTGTCCCAAGCTTGGACTTACTGGAAACCTCTCATTGGTGTGAGAACTGCTGGCCTTAAAGTTTTCTTCTTTCAGATCCTCCTGCACCAAGTCAAGTGGGTTTTGTTTCAAAATCAAAACACATCTGAATTAGTTTTTGGAACGGACTTGACGGCAGGGCTCTGATCACACTAATTTCAGGAAAGTATTAAAAGCTGAGTGCAGCTTCGAACAACAAAAGTAGGTCGATTCTCTGAGATTCTGCAATAAACTAGCCCACACCTCTTTCTCCAGCCTCATCTGGCACAACATCCTCAACTTGCGCTCTTGGCTCCAGCGACTCTATCTGATACCGTTTCCCATTCTCCCTGCCACTCACAGGGCCTTTGCAAGTGCTTTTCCCTCTGCCCAGGGCACGCTGTCTGCCCCTCTTTGCCTAGTTTATTCCCACTCATCTTTCAGATCTACCTGAACCAAATCAAAATATTGGAAGGAGTCGTCAAAACACTGGCCTTGCCTTCTGAAGACAAGGTATTTATTAGGCGTTGAGAAATGAGAGACGGTGGAAAATTAAATCTCTGCAGAATAGGTCCAAGGGCACCCTAGAGGCGACTTCATTTTAAAGAATTTTCATGGAGATCTTGGGAAAGCTAGCGGAGGGACAGAAGAGCTAACCACAGGCTCCCTTCCATTGCGCCTGGCACTAAAGGGACGGTTCAGAGGCATAGGGAGAGTGCCGGAGCACAGGCAAGAGGAGAATTGAAGGGTCCGGAGTGGGACGCTGGGTCGCAGGAGGGCTGTTTGCTTCATTCCCTCCCACGCTCTGCTTGCCCGTTCCTTCTGAAGGAGCAGCCTCAGGGAGCTTCGCCTTCCCCACCGGGACCCCAGGCGCCACTCAAGGCCCCGCGCCTCCTGGCTACTCACCATTCGGGGGCACTGAGGAACGCTGCAGACCGAGCTGGAGCAGCGCTGCTGCCCAGAGTCCTGGTAGGCGGCTGCGCGGTGGGCCACGGGGGCCGGTTCGCTTGGCAGCCATGCCATGGTCAGGGCGTTCGCGGGGTGGCGCGCTGCGGTGCGGGCTCTGGCTGCACCAGAACTGCCTAGCCTGCGCCACTCCGCGCTGCGCTCTGCTATGGGTCACAGGCTTCGCGCTCAGCGGGCGGAGAGGGAGGAGAGCAGATCCGGAAAGGCTTGAGGCTCTGGGGCCTGCAGGGGCTGACGGATCCCCAGGGGATGCAGAGTGGATCCTTCGGCTAGGGAGGTGGCTGCAGCTGGGCTTCGCCTTCGCTCTGGACACCTGCAGGCTTCAGTGCCAAAAGGGGCTGCGCACTACGTGGGCGCCGCTGTGGCAGATGGTGAGGGCTGGGAAGGTGAGGAGAAGAGGCTGCTGGGAACCCCCCACCAGTTTGGGTAACCCTTGGTGAGAGGGTGGTGCCATCTGAGAAGCTGAGCCCCCTCTGAAAGGACTGTTAAAGGGGTACTAAGTCTGTCCTTTGCTTCTTGACATTCCACTGGTGTTCTGTTATAAAAGAGGGAATTTTTTTTTTTTTTTCAAAAAGAGAATCCTACATGACAACTGCACTCTAAGGAGTCAAACTCACAAAATAGCAAGATTCCACTTCCCTAAAGCATTTTTTTTTTTAAAGCCTAGCTTGGAAGTTGCTCAGAAAGGGCATGTCCAGGGCCACTTCCATTACTATTTCTGGTACCCCTAGCATTCCTCAGGAGTGCTGGTGGGATTGTCACCTTTATTAGCCACCTCCCAAACCTGGGCTCCATGGCCTGAAGAAGGCCTGAGATTGGGATTTTTTTTTTTAATCTGGCCTTAGGAATCAACACTAAATAAGGGTCCCAAAGAAGTCTGCTCTAGAGGTCCTGCCCTGGCCAACTCACCGCCTAGCCTGTACCCCCAACATCAGCATCCATCAGTGGAGGATTTGTATTCTTCAGAGGTGGAGTAATAATGGTCAGTATTGCTATAACTAGGGGCATGGGTGGCACTTTGCAGCTTACAAATCCCTTCCATATTCATGGACTGCCCAACAAATATCTACTGAGTGCTTGCAGCATGTCCTCCCCTGTGCTGGACCCTGAATGAGGCTTAAAATGTCCTAAAATGTTCACACTCGAGTGTGGAAGACAGATACTTAAGTTTGAACAGGTGATTGGTGCTCTGTGGAACAGATGACTCTCACCATCTGATGAACTCAGAAACGGATACTGGAAGAGTTTAATTTGTCTACTTTCTTTCGTAGTAACAACTGGGATTGGAACCCAGATCTGATTTACTACAGGTGGACATTTTTCAACTCAATTTGTGAGGGTCAATGAAGAGATATTATCTCCTGTTCTCTCTTCAGGTCAGTCTAAGTGTCAGCTGCAGGGCTTCTATTAGTGTTTAATTCCTTTGGGAAATAAAACTTTGCTTTTAAATACAGATAACTCTAGGATGTTAAATGCAGTGAATCTTGACAGTCATTCACACATAAGTGTAAATTACTTTATTTAGCTTCTTCCTGCCTGACAGCTAGCTGGTACCACAAGGAGTGAGACTTGGCATATCTGGGCAGGAGGGGACATTTTAAAACCTGTTAGTGCTGAGAGTGGAGAGGAGGTGCCTCTGAGCACCTGCAGGAGATACTGACTGACCCACTCAGGATCTGTGTCAAGTACTGCCTTCAGAACACTCAGTTGGATATTACTACCTACATTAGTTTCCTAGGCTGCTGTACAACGTGCCACAAACTGAATGGCTTATGTTGTTGCTGTTAGATACTGTCGAGTCAGTCCTGACTCATAACGACCCTATGTAAAACAGAACGAAACACTGCCTGGTCCTGTGCCATCCTCACAATTGTTATGTTTGAGCCCGTTGTTGCAGCTACTGTGTCAACCCATCTCCATGAGGATCTTCCTCTTTTTCACTAACCCTCTACCTTACCAAGCATGATGTCCTTCTCCAGGGACTGATCCCTCATGGCAACATGTCCAAGGTGTGTGAGACGAAGTCTCACCATCTTTGCTGCTAAGGAGCATTCTGGCTGTATTTCTTCCAAGACAGATGTGTTCGTTCTTAGAACAGAAATTTATTGTTTCACATTTCTGGAGGGCGAGTATCTGAAATCAGGCTGTCAGCCTTGTTGACTTTAGCAAGAGCTGCGGTGGTGACACAGGCTGCCTCACAGGAGCAGTGGCCATAGGTAGAGGAACACAGTCACTGCCACTGCTAAGGCTGGAAGGGAGAGAAGAAATACCCCAGCATCTCTCTAAGGCTTTGAACTGATTCTTTACTGCTCGAACCCTTGCTGAGAATTTGCATTTTCACCCCAGATGGATTGAATCAGAATCCACATTTTAACAAGATCCCCCAGTGATTCTTATGTATATTAAATTTTAGAACCACTGCTCTACTAGTAAAGGAGCCCTGGTGATGCGGTGGTTAAGTGCTCAACTACTCACTGAAAGATCGGTGGAACAAACCCAGCAGCTGCTCCAAGGAAGAAATATGTGGCAGTCTGCTTCTGTAAAGATTTATAGCCTTGGAAACCCTATGGGGGCAGTTCTACTCTGTTCTATAGGATTGTTCTCAGTTGTAGTTGACCCGATGGCAGTGAGTCTGGTTTGGGTTTGGCTCTGCTAGTGGTTCTCAGGATTGGTCCCTAACCAGCAGCATTTGCATCACCTGGGAACTTTTAGAAATGCAAGTTTTCAGCAGGAGTTAGAACCAGAATGAACCAGGTGGAAGCCCTGCCTCTCTTTCCTTCTACCCTTCAAGTTTTTGTAGGTACATACTATTGGATCAGTCATGTCAAAGCTTGAGGGCAAAGGAGCACAGGTGCTGTGCCCATGAGTGACCATCCTCCCTGTGCAGAACAAGGCAGAGAAAGGTGGAGAGTGGATCTGGAGGGGGGGGGGGCAAATGGAAAACATCCAGCATAGTCCATTTAGTCTTTTTTTTCATTTGGATAAAATAATTAAAAAAAACAGGGACATTTCAAAGCCCTGTCAGCCTGTACTACCTGAGAATGAAGCCAACTCAGTCACGCTATCTTGGAAACTAAATTTTAATACTAACCACCACCAGTGATCTTCATACAAGGTAAATAGAAACGGGGAGATGTAAACAATTATCATGAAATGTAGATGCTACAGTCCGCACTTCCGTAACTGGTCGTGAGTCCTTATTTGGTAATCACTGCTTCCTTTACAGGCTCCTCATTTACTGTTCCCCTTCTACCCTCTGAGGACCTTGGCTCCTAAGAGGTTTATTTTGTTTTTTAAACCTGGTCAAACCAAAAATAAAAACAAAAAACAAACCTAAACCCATCGCCTTTGAGTCCATTATGACACCAAAAAAAAAAAAAAAAAAAAAACCGTTGCCATCAAGTTGATTCTAACTCATAGCGACCCCATAGGAGAGGAGAACTGCCACATAGGTTTTCCAAGGAGTGGGTGGTAGATTTGAACTGCCAGCCTTTTGGTTAGCAGCCATCTGATTAACCACTGTGCCACCAGGGCTCCTTCTGACTGATAACAACCTTATAAGACAGTAGAACTACCCCATGGGGTTTCCAAGGCTGTAATCTTAAAGAAGCAGACTGCCACATCTTTCTCCTGTGGAGCCACTGGTGGGTTCAAACGTCTAACTTTTCTGTTAGCAGATGAGCGCTTTAACCACTGTGCCACCAGGGCTCCTTTTAAAACTGTTCATGGGTACCCAAACTTTCAGTCCTACTAAGGACCTGTCTTTATTAGGCTGCCAGTCCACCTCCTACTGACCATTATTGTTGGACATGAGAGTCACCTTTGGTCCAGACATAATCATCCATGTTCCTATTATGTACCCGCGTTCCAATTTCCCCTTGGCAATCAGAATCAATCACCCCATCCAGTAGAGTGATCTACTCTCCCTGTTGGTTCTGTAACATGAGAAACTTAAAACTACCAGAAAGCAATTTCAGCTCCCACTTCACAGGGCTTTGACTGTGTGTTTATGGGTGGAAATATTTCTCCCTTGGGTACCTGGACCTATAAACCCACCAAGGCTGTGAGATGAGATTTAGAACTTTGGTAGGTGTCTTAGTTTTCTAGTGCTGCTATAGAAGAAATACCACAAGTAGATGGCTTCACAAAGACAAATTTATTCTCCTACAGTCCAGGAGGCTAGAAGTATGAATTCAAGGCACCAGTTGCAGAGGAAGGCTTTCTCTCTCTGTTGGCTCTAGAGGAATGTCCTTGTCATCAATCTTCCCCGGTCTAGGAGCTTCTCAGCACAGGTACCCTGGGTACCAAGGATACACTCTGCTCCTAGCACTGCTTTCTTGGTAGTATGAGGTCCCCCGTCTCTCTGTTCGTTTTTCTCTTTTATACTTCATAAGAGATTGACTTAAGACAAAACCTAATCTTATAGATCAAGTCCTGTCTCATTAACATACCTGTTGATAATCCTACCTCATTGACATCATAGAGGTAGGATTTACAGCTCATAGGAAAATCATGTCAGATCACAAAATTTTGGAGAATCACACAATACTGGGAATCATTGCATAGCCATGTTGAAACACAGTTTTGGGGGCATGATTCAATCCATGAGAGTAAGTAATAGTAATGTCTTAGAAGAAATATAGCCAGAAAGCTCATTTGAAGCAAGGATGGTGAGACTTTGTTTCACAACTTTGGACATGTTATCAGGAGGGATCAGTCTCCGGAAAAGGACATCTTCCTTGGTAAATTAGATGGTCAGTGATAAAAAAAAGAAGACCCCCAACTAGATGAATTAACACAGTGGCTGCAACCATGGATTCAAATATAGAAACGATTATGAGGATGGTGGGTGCAGGACCAAGCAGTGTTTTATTCTGTTGTATGTACTGTTGCTATGAGTTGGAATGAACTCAACAGTGCCTAACAACAAAAACAGTAATAGTAATGGTAATATGTAATAATATGGTGGCATTCTTATTTCCACCTTTTGGTTCTTAGACCACTATATACTGTCTATGAGGGAAATGACACCTTACATTTGTTGTTGGTATAAGACATATACTGTATGCTGAGGGAGCACCCCAACCTCACAGGATATTGTCTCCCAGATGGTGTCCTAACTGTGACCTCACATTTCAATCAAGCCACGTGCTTCTGGGTGATGGGCATATAGTAAAACTCATGGCATGAGCCCATAGCCCCAGTGCCTTTTCTGTAAGATCATTTTCTTGGTTATAGATGGTGTTATGGGTGATTCTATGGCACAGATGAGGCATTTATGAGTCCACATATGGTGGTGCTACTAGAAGCAAAAATCAAAGGGCACAGTGCATTGTGCAAATCTGCTGCAAAAGACCTCATTAAAGTGTTAGAAAACAAAGCTGTCACTTTAAGGAAGAAGGTGCGCCTGACCCAAGCCATGGTGTTTTCATTCACTTCATATGCATGTGAAAGCTGGACAATGAAGGAAGGCCAAAGAAGAATCGACAGCTTTGAATTACAGTGTTGGCAAAGAATGTTGAGTGCACCACAGACTGCCAAAAGAATGAACAAATCTGCCTTGGAAGAAGTACAGCCAGAATGCTCCTTAGAAATGAGGATGGTGAGACTTCATTTCACATACTTTGGACATGTTATCAGGAGGGACCAGTCACTGGAGAAGGCCACCATGCTTGGTAAAGTCGAGAGTCAGTGAAAAAGAGGAAGTCCTTCAATGAGGTGAACTGACACAGTGGCTGCACCAATGGGCTCAAGCATAACAATGATCATGAGAGCAGTGTAGGACTGGGCAGTGTTTTGTTGTACATAGTGTCACTATGAGTTGGAGCCAACTAGATGGCACCTAATAGGAATAAACTAGAAGCAAGGCGGGCAAGGAAGGAAAAATCATGTGTAGAATAAGGATCTATCCCAATGTTGATAAATAACGGTGATAAAAGGGCATGATAAAAGGGCTCCAATGTACACAGTCTGTCCCCATAGCCAACATCAGGGGCCAAATGGGGAATGATGCCTATGGAGACCCAGGGTTCTTATTCTGCTGCTGTCAAGTTTAACACTCAGCAGTGGTGATGACCAGATCAATAGCCCCTGGTAACCATTAATTTGTCTCTATGAATTTGCTTAATTTTGTTATTTCATATAAATGAGATCATACAATGTTTTCCCTTTGTGTCTAGCATATATCACTTAGCATAATGTTTTCAAGGTTCATGTTGTAGCATATATCAGAACTTAATTTCTCTTCATGGCTTAATAATATTTGACTCTATGGGTATATGATATTTTGTTTATCTAATTGTTCATCGATAGTCATTAGGTTGTTTCTACCTTCTGGCTATCGTTCATAATTCTGCTATGAGTTTTCATGTACCAGTCTCTGTGTGGACATATATTTTCATTTCTCTTGGGTATATGTTTACTAGAGTGGAATAGCTGGGTCATATGGTAACACCATGTTTAATCGTTTGAGAACTGCCAGGCTGATTTCCAGCTGCACAACTTTACATCTCTACCAGCAGTGTATGAGGGTTCCTGTTTCTCCACATCCTTGCCAGCACTTGATGTTATCTGACTTTTTGAGATGTCTTGTAATCAAGAGGTCAGTATTTACCAGTGTCCAATACTTAGGTACTACTAGACTACCAGTTCCATTGACTTGACTCTGACTCATGGACACCCCATGCATATCAGAGTAGAACTGTGCTCCATAGGGTTTTCAATGGCAGATTTTTCAGAAATAGATCTGCAGGTCTTTTTTTTTTTTTGACGTGCCTTTGGGAGGGAGTACACAGTCAAAGTTTTAGTTATCATTGAAGAATGTTAACTACTTACACCACCCAAGGAAAATAGGCAGGTAGCAACATGCCTTGTCTTGCAACTTGCCTTGTAACCGGCCTTGCAACGTGCATTGCAACCTGTCTTACAACCTGCCTTGCCCTGCAACATGCCCTGCATATTCCCTTGCAAACTGCCTTGCACCTTTCTTGCAACTTGCCTTGAATCTTGCCTTACAACCTGCATTGCAACTTGCCTTGCAACATGGCCTGCAACCTGCCTTACAATCTGCCTTGCAACCTCCCTTGAAAGTTGCCTTGACTTCCAAATTGACGTGCAACAGGCCTTGTAACTTGCCTTGCAACCTGCTTTCCAACATGCATTGTAAACTGCCTTGCAACGTCCATTGCAACATGCTTTTCAAATTGCCTTGCAAACTGCCTTACAAATTGTCTCACAACCTGTTCTGCAACTTGCTTTGCACCTTCCATTGCAACCTGCCTTACAACCTGATTTGCAACATGCATTGCAACCTGCCTTGCAACCTCCCATGAAACCTGCCTTGCAATTTGCATTGCCTTGCATCTTGGCTTGCAACATGACTTGTAACTTGCCTTGCAAATTGCCTTGTAACCTGCGTTGCACCCTGCCATACAACCTGCCTTTCAACCTGCCTTGGAAACTCCCTTGCAACTTGCCTTGCAACCAGCCTAGCAACCTTCATTGCAAACTGCCTTACAAGCTCCCTTTCAACCTGCCTTGCAATTTGCCTTGCAACATGGCTTGTTTTGAAAATTGTCTTTCAACATATCTTGAAATCTGTGTTGCAACGTGCCTTACAACGCATTGGAACCTGGCTTGGAATTTGCATTGCAACATGCCTTGCAACTGTCCTTACAACCTTCCTTGCAACCCGCCTTCCCTTTCAATTTTTCTTGCAACCTGCATTGTAACCTGTCTTGTAACCTGCCTTGCAAACTGCATTGCATCCTGCCTTGCAAACTCCCATGAAACCTACCTTGAAATATACGTTGCCTTGCATCAGGGCTTGCAATATGACCTGTAAGTCACCTTGGAAATTCCCTTGAAAATTGTCTTGCAACCTGCCTTGCATCATTTCTTGCAACATGCCTTGCAAGTTGCAGTGCAACCTGCCTTGCAACCTGCATTGCATCATGCCTTGCAACTTCCCATGAAGACTGCCTTGCAATTTGAGCTGCTTTGCATCTTGCCTTGCGACCTGCCTTGCAATCTTCCTTGCAAACTGCTTTGCCTCCTGCCTTGCAACTCGCTTTGCAACCTGTCTTACAACATGGCTTGTCTTGAAAATGTCTTTCAACATACCTTGCAATCTGTGTTGCAACGTGCCTTGCAATGCATTGGAACCTGGCTTGGAATTTGCATTGCAACCTGCCTTGCAACCATCCTTACAACCTTCCCTGCATCCTGCCAACATAGTCTCAAGTGCCCACATGGTGCAAGTAGCTCACTCCTCATCAGCATCTCTCTCCAACCCATTGTCCCGTCCAATCCATGTCCGACGAGAAGAATTCTAGAATGGTTCCCTGTCCTGGGCCAACAGAAGATTTGGGGACCCTGACCGCTGGGGTCCTTCTAGTCTCAGTCAGGCCATTAAGTTCGGTCTTTTTATGAGAATTTGGGGTCTGCATTCCTCTGTGCTCCTGCTCTCTCAGGGGTTGTCTGTCGTGTTCTCTGTCAGGGCAGTCATCGGTTGTGGCCGGGCACCATCTAGTTTTTCTGGTCTCAGGATGATGTAGTCTCTAGTTCATGTAGCCCTTTCTGTCTCTTGGGTTCATAATTACCTTGTGAGCTTGGTGTTCTTCATTCTACTTTGATCCAGGTGGGTTCAGACTCATTGACGGATCTTAGATGGCCACTTGTTAGCATTTAAGATCCTAGATGCCACACTTCAAAGTGAGATGCAAAATGTTTTCTTTAGAGATTTTATTTTGCCAATTGACTTAGATGTCCTCTGAAGCCATAGTCCCCAAACCCCTGCCCCTGCTTTGCTGATCTTTGAAGCAGTTTATTCGGGAAACTTCTTTGCTTCCGGTTTAGTCCAGTTGCGTTGGCCTCCCCTGTATTTAGTGTTGTACTTCCCTTCACCTAAAGTAGGTCTTATCTACTATTCAATCAGTAAATAACCCTCTCCCTCCCTCCCTCCCTCCCCACTCTTGTAACCACAAAAGAATATGTTCTTCTCAGTTTAAACTATTTCTCAAGATCTTATAATAGTGGTCTTATACAATATTTGTCCTTTTGCAACTGACTAATTTCACTCAGCATAATGCCTTCCAGGTTCCTTCATGTTATGAAATGTTTCACAGATTCATCACTGTTCTTTATTGATGTGTGGTATTCCATTGTGTGAATATACCATAATTTATTTATCCATTCATCCGTTGACAACACCTTGGTTGCTTCCATCTTTTTGCTATTGTAAACAGTGCTGCAATAAACATGGGTGTGCATATATCTCTTCGTGTAAAGGTTCTTATTTCTCTAGGATATATTCCAAGGAGTGGGATTGCTGGGTCGTATGGTAGTTCTATTTCTAGCTTTTTAAGGAAACACCAAATCGGTTTCCAAAGTGGTTTTACCATTTTACATTCCCACCAGCAGTGTATAAGTGTTCCAATCTCTCCACAGCCTCTCCAACATTTATTATTTTGTGTTTTTTGGATTAATGCCAGCCTTGTTGGAGTGAGATGGAATCTCATTGTAGTTTTAATTTGCATTTCTCTAATGGCTAATGATCGAGAGCATTCCCTCATGTATCTGTTAGCTGCCTGAATGTCTTCTTTAGTGAAGTGCCTGCTCATAGCCTTTGCCCAATTTTCAGTTGGGTTGTTTGTCTTTTTGTGGTTGAGTTTCAGGAGAATCATGTAGATTTTAGAGATCAGGCGCTGGTCGGAGATGTAGTAGCTGAAAATTTTTTCCCAGTCTGTAGGTGGTCTTTTTACTCTTTTGGTGGTCTTTAGATGAGCATAGGTGTTTGATTTTTAGGAGCTCCCAGTTATCTGGTTTCTCTTCGTCATTTTTAGTAATGCTTTGTATTCTGTTTATGCCTTGTATTAGTGCTCCTAAGATTGTCCTTATTTTTTCCTCCATGATCTTTATTGTTTTAGACTTCATGTTTAGTTCTTTGATCCATTTGGAGTTAGTTTTTGTGCATGGTGTGAGGTATGGGTCCTGTTTCATTTTTTTGCAGATGGATATCCAGTTATTCCAGCATCATTTGTTAAAAAGACTATCTTTTCCCCAGTTAACTGACACTGGGCCTTTGTGAAATATCAGCTGCTCCTATGTGGATGGATTTATATCTGAGATCTCAATTCTGTTCCATTGGTCTATGTGTCTGTTGTTGTACCAGTACCCGCTGTTTTGACTGCTGTGGCTGTATAATATGTTCTAAAATCAGGTAGAGTGAGGCCTCCCACTTTCTTCTTCTTTTTCAGTAAAGCTTTATTTACCCGGGGCTTCTTTCCCTTCCATATGAAGTTGGTGATTTGTTTCTCCATCACATTAAAAAATATAGTTGGAATTTGGTTCAGAAGTGCATTGTATATATATACATAGCTTTTGGTAGAATAAATATTTTTATAATGTTAAGTCTTCCTATCCATGAACAAGGTATGTTTTTCCACTTATAGAGGTCCCTTTTAGTTTCTTGCAGTAGTACCTTGTAGTTTTCTTTGTATAGGTCTTTTACATCTTTGGCAAGATTTACTGTTATTTTATCTTCTTGGGGGCTACTGTGAATGGTATTGGTTTGGTGATTTCCTCTTCGATGTTCTTTTTGTTGGTGTAGAGGAATCGAACTGATTTTTGTATGTTTATCTTGTAACCTCTGCTGAACTCTTCTATTAGTTTCAGTAGTTTTCTTGAGGATTCCTTAGGGTTTTCTGTGCATAAGATCATGTCATCTGCAAATAGAGATAATTTTACTTCTCCCTTGCCATTCCAGGTGCCATTTATTTCTTTGTCTAGCCTAATTGCTCTGGCTAGGACTTCCAGCACAATGTAGAATGAGAGCGGTGGGTGATAAAGGGCATCCTTGTCTGGTTCCCATTCTCAAGGGAAATGCTTTCAGACTCTCTCCATTTAGGATGATGTTGGCTGTTGGCTTTGTATAAAAATAAAAATAAAAAATAAAAATTTCGTATAGATGCCCTTTATTATGTTGAGGAATTTTCCTTCTATTCCTGTTTTGCTGAGGGTTTTTATCATGAATCGGTGTTGCACTTTGTCAAATGCCTTTTCTGCATCAATTGATAAGATCACGTGTTTTTTGTCTTTTGTTTTATTTATATGGTGGATTACATTAGTTGTTTTTCTAATATTGAACCAACCTTGCATACCTGGTATAAATCCCACTTGGTCATGTTGGATTTTTTTTTTATATTGTTGAATTCTATTAGCTAGAATTTTATTGAGGATTTTTGCATCTATGTTCATGAGTGATATAGGTCTGCAATTCTCTTTTTTTTTTGTGGTGTTTTTACCTGGTTTTGGTATCAGGGGTATGCTGGCATCATAGAATGAGTTAGGTAGTAGTCCATCCTTTTCTATGCTTTGAAATACCTTTAGTAGTAGTGGTGTTAACTCTTCTCTGAAAGTTTAGTAGAACTCTGCAGTGAAGCCATCCAGGCCAGGGCTTTTTTTGTTGTTGTTGGGAGTTTTTGATTAACTTTTCAATCTCTTCTTTTATTATGGGCCTATTTAGTTGTTCTACTTCTGGTCGTGTTAGTTTAGGTAGGTAGTATGTTTTTAGGAATTCATTCATTTCTTCTAAGTTGTCAAATTTGTTAGAGTACAATTTTTTGTAATAATCTGATATGATTCTTTCAATTTCAGTTGGGTCTGTTGTGATATGGCCCATCTCATTTCTCATTCGGGTTATTTGTTTCCTTTCCTGTATTTCTTTAGTCAGTCTGGCCAATGGTTTATCAATTTTTTAAATTTTTTCAAAGAACCCGCTGTTGGCTTTGTTAATTCCTTCAGTTGTTTTTCTGTCCTCTAATTCATTTAATTCTGCTCTAATTTTTATTATTTGTTTTCTTCTGGTGCCTGATGGATTCTTTTGTTGCTCGCTTTCTATTTGTTCAAGTTGTCGGGACAGTTCTCTGATTTTGGCTCTTCCTTCTTTATGTATGTGTGCATTTATTGATATAAATTGACCTCTGAGCACTGCTTTCACTGTGTCCCAGAGGTTTGATAGGAAGTGTTTCAGTCTCGTTGCACTCTATGAATTTCTTTTTTCCCTCCTTAATATCTTCTATAACCCAGTCTTTTTTGAGCAGGGTATTGTTCAGTTTCCAAGTATTTGATTTCTTTTCCCTGATTTTTCTCTAATTGATTTCTACTTTTATGGCCTTATGGTCTGAGAAGGTGCTTTGTAATATTTCAGTGTTTTGGATTCTGCAAAGGTTTGTTTTATGACCTAATATGTGATCTATTTTAGAGAATGTTCCACATGCACTAGAAAAAAAGTATACAATGCAGCTGTTGGGTGGAGTGTTCTGTATAAGTCTATGAGGTCAAGTTGGTTGACTGCAGCAATTAGATCTTCCATGTCTCTATTGAGCGTCTTACTGGAAGTCTTATCCTTCACCGAAAGTGGTGTGTTGAAGTCTCCTACTATAATTGTGGAGGTGTCTATCTCACTTCAATTCTGTTGAAGTTTGTTTTATGTATTGTACTGCCCTGTCATTGGGTGCATAAATATTTAATATGGTTATATCTTCCTGGTCAATTGTCCCTTTAATCATTATGTAGTGTCCTTCTTTATCCTTTGTGGTGGATTTAACTTTAAAGTCTATTTTGTCTGAAATTAATATTGCCACTCCTGCTGTTTTTTGATTGTTGTTTGCTTGATGTATTTTTTTTCGTCCTTTGAGTTTTAGTTTGTGTCTCTACATCTAAGGTGTGTCTCTTGTAGGCAGCATATAGATGGATCATGTTTTTTTATCCAGTCTGTGACTTTCTGTCTCTTTATTGGTGCATTTATTCTATTTACATTCAGCGTGATTATAGATAAGTATGAATTTAGTGCTGCCATTTTGATGCCTTTTTCTGTGTGTTGTTGATAATTTCATTTTTCCACTTACTTTTTTTGTGCTGAGAAGTTTTTCTTTATAAATTGTGTGTTCCTCATTTTCATAGTAGTTGAATTTATTTTTGCTGAGTCGTTACATTTATCTTGGTTTTCGTTTTGAAGTATGGAATTGTTAGACCTCTTTGTTGTTACCTTAATATTTACTTCTATTTTTCTGAGTAAAAACCTAATTTGTATCATCCTATATCTCCATGTTTTCCTCTCCATATGGAAGATCTATGCCCCTGTATTTAGTCCCTCTTTTTTGATTATTGTAATCTTTTACATAACTACTTCAATGATTCCCTGTTTTGAGCATTTTTTCTTTTTTAAATAAATCATTTTGTTTTTGTGTTTTCCCTATTTGAGTTTACATCAGGATGTTCTGTTCTGTGACTTTGTTTTGTATTTGTATCTGATATTATTGATTTTCTGACCAAAGAATTTCCTTTAGTAGTTCTTGTAGCTTTGGTTTGGATTTTGCAAATTCTCTAAGCTTGTGCTTATCCATAAATGTTTTAATTTCGCCTTCATATTTGAGAGAGAGTTTTGCTGGATATATGATCCTTGGTTGGCAGTTTTTCTCCTTCAGTGCTCTATATATGTCATCCCATTGCCTTCTTGACTGCATGGTTTCTGCTGAGTAGTCAGAACTTATTCTTATTGATTCTCCTTTGTAGGTAACTTTTCGTTTATCCCTGGCTGCTTTTCAGATTTTTTCTTTATCTTTGGTTTTGGCAAATTTGATGATAATATGCTTTGGTGATTTTCTTTTGGGATCTATCTTGTATGGTGTTCGATGAGCATCTTGTATAGATATCCTTTCATCTTTCACGATGCCAGGGTAGTTTTCTGCCAACAGATCTTCAACTATTCTCTCTGTATTTTCTGTTTTCTCTCCCTGTTCTGGAACTCCAAACACATGCAAGTTATTCTTCTTGATAAGAGTCCCACATGATTTTTAGGGTTTCTTCCTTTTTTTAAATTCTTTTATCTGATTTTTCTTCAACTATGCTGGTGTCAATTGCCTTATCCTCTAACTCCCCCACTCTGCATTCCAGTTCCTCAATTCTGCTCCTCTGACTTCCTGTGGAGTTGTCTAAATCTGTAATTTTATTATTAATCCTTTGGATTTCTGAATGCTGTCTCTCTATGGATTCTTGCAGCTCATTAATTTTTTCACTATGTTCTTGAATAATCTTTTTGATTTCTTCAACTGCTTTATCAGTGTGTTCCTTGGCTTTTTCTGCAGATTTCCTTATTTCATTTCTGAGATCATCTCTGACGTCTTGAAGCGTTGTGTGTATTGGTTTTTTATATTCTACATCTGGCAATTCCAGGAATGTATCTTCATTTGGTAAAGATTTTGATTCTTTAATTTGGGGATTTGTAGAAGCAATCATGGTCTGCTTCTTTATGTGATTTGATATCGACTGCTGTCTTCAAGCCATCCATAATATATTGTAATGATTTATTTTATATTTGCTCACTGAGGTTTATCTTCTTGTTTTGGTTTGTTTCAATATACCCAGATGGGCTACTAGATTGTGCTATCTTGATTACTGTAGCCTTTGAATCAGTTATGTCCTATTACCAGCTGGTTTGAGCTGTTACCAAATATATGAGCCTATGAGTCCATTCACTATTCTTGAACAGAATCAGCTTAGGTGTGCTGATTGTGGGGTGTAGGCTGTCACCTCTTTACTTAGAGGAGTAGTGGTTGTATGCACCAGATTCTAGTTGCAGCATGGGGTCACACTCCGAGGAGGGCAGGATGCTGACAGCCTTCCCCCATGTGCCAGTGAGGTAGGAGTTTCTCTATTCCTAGAGCACTTTGGTGGGTGCGCTCTGCTGCTGTACCTTAGGCACCCAATGCTTGTACCTCTAAAGAGTGGTAGGCGTCACTATCCTCAGACCCCTTTAGCAGATGGTTAGGTGGTGTGGGTGGAGCTTTAGCCCTCAGTTCCCTGCTGTGGATCAGCGAGGGCTCTGTTTAATAGGTAGAGAGGTATCAGACCTCCAAAACTTGTCTTTCCACTGCTTTGCTAAAACTATTACAGTCAGATCTCTATTAGAATTGCCTTTGCATTATAATAGCCACTTGGTTCCCTGTACGGATGAAAGCCAGAGTCTGTGGATCTCTTTTGCTTGGCTGGAGCTGGTTCTGTATGATTCCAGTTAAGGAAAGTCAGTGAAGGATTTTTCTCTCCCAGATTGTTAATTGCTGCTTCTCTCAGGCCAGGAGAATGGGTTAGAAAAAAAAAAAACCCGCAGAGCACTTCACTCCCTGGCCCAGGAAATTCCAATGTTAATGAAGGCATCTGGGTCAGGGAGGGGAGGGATCAGATAGATAGGAGAGAGTAGCACAATATAGACAAAGTTACTTATCTTGTTTGGTGAAGACTGTTTTATCTGAGATTCCAGAAAGGCATGTAGCCTGTGTGTGCTGGCTGGGTTGAGATTTCCCCTGAGGGTCAGAGCATCCCGTGCTTGTGCTGTCTCAGGAAGCCGTGATCAGCTCCTTTGCTCCTAGTCCAAAGCCCATTGGCAAGGTTTCCTGGCTGGGAAGCTGCACTCCAGGCACCGAAGCCAGTTGCTCCTTCCCTGTGATTTCTCCTACTTCTGTCAGCTGCGTCGGCGTGTACCCTGCATGCGCTGGCTGGGTTTTCCACTGAGGTTTCTCCAAGGCGTTAGGGCTTTGTCCTGTGCTTGTGCCATCTCAGGGAGCTGTGATCTGCTTCTCTGTGCTTAGAACAAAGGCCAGCGCCAAGGTTTTCTGACTGGGACACTGGCTCCAGGCTCCGAAAACAGTCTCTGCTTCCCTGTTGGTTCTCATTCTCCTGTCAGTTACTTCAGTGTCAGCCTGCTCGCACTGGCTGAGCCTCTGCCGAGGTTACTCCAGGGGGTTAGGGGTTAGGGCTACGTCCTGTGTTTGCCCCATCTCAGTAAGCTGTGATCAGCCTAAGCACTCTGGTACCAGGGAACTGCGAGGGCTCAAGGCTGTGGCGGAGGACGCCAGTTCCAGAAGCAGTCGCTGCTTCACCGTGCGCCTTTTCTCTCCCCTGTCACTCAGGTCAACTCCTTAGTTCCGTGTTTGATGGCCAGAGTTCATAGATTGTCATGTATGTGATTGATTCACTTGTTTTTCAGAGTCTTTTTTGCAAAAGGGATCCGTGGTAGCTTCTACCTAGTCAGCCATCTTGGCCCTGCCTCCAGCTAATGGAGTTTCTTAAAAGGAAGTGTAACTATAATTCTCCACCAGAAAAGGAAGAAGAAGGGAGGAAAGGAGGCATTCCTAACAAAACAAGAAAACATGTGCTCTGCTGCTGTTGTTACTTTCTTTTTATCCAATGATATTTCTGCCTACAATATTCTCTGACCAACATCAAGTCAAATAAGTACAAAATATTGATCCCTATCCATCTGCCATTCTGCTTAAGCAGTTATAACGGGGTGAACTTGAAAACCTGGATTACACAGATATTTCTTTAAAAGGAATGAAAATTGGCGCAACAGTACATGTAATTCAAAAGTTAATAGGGCTCCTATTTATTCTATTTGGCTTCTTTAAAATTAGCTTAATTTTCATATCTCAGTGTCATTCAAGCAAAAAAAAAAAAAATACTACCGTAAAGAATTAATAGTGGACTGACTGGTATTAGTTTGTTTTTTTTTTTCTCTTCCAGAATGTTCTGAAATCAGATGGTGGTGATGGTTGCACAATACAGTGAATAGAGTAAAAGCAACAGAATTGGACACTCCAAAATATTGAATTTTATGTTATATGAATTATATCTCAACTTAAGTAAAGAATTAACAGCGGTCTTTAGCGGCAATAAGACATTCATCCTTGATCAGAAGCAAAGAGCCCTTTAAGTGGTATTAAGGACAAAAAACAGTGAAAATTCTAAGATAGTATCTGAAGTTCTTTATTCTCTTGGTTTTCCCCTCTCCCCAAACCACCACTATTCTTTTTGCCCTGTTGTCTTCTAGTTTTACCCAACATTGCTAAATAGGAAAGACATTTTATATTATTACAAAGCATCCTAAATCAGCCAAGGGTTTTTCTCCTTCACCAAGCTTGGACTGACTGGAAACCTCTCGTGAGTGTTAAAGCTCCTGGCCTTGAAGCTTTCTTCTTTCAGATCCCCCAAATCAAGGGGGTTTTGTTTCAAAATCAAAATACAGCTGAATGAGCTTTTCCGAATGGACTTGACAGCAGGGCTCTGACCACACTAATTTGAGGAAAGTATTAAAAGCTGAGTGCACCTTCGAACGACAAAAGTGGGTCGACTCTCAGAGATTCTGCAGTAATCTACCCCTACCTCTTTCTCCAGCCTCATCTGGCACGACATCCTCGCCTTGTACCCTTGGCTCCAGAGACTCTATCTGATATCCTGTTTCCCACTTTCCCTGCCATGCACAGGGCCTTTGCACATGCTATTCCCTCTACCCAGGGCATACTCTCCTCCCGTCTTTGCCTAGTTTGTTCCCACTCATCTTTCAGATCTTTCTGAACCAAGTCAAAATATTGGAAGGAGTCTTCCAAACACTGGCCTTGCCTTCTGAAGGCACATTTATTAGATGTGGAGAAATGAGGGATGGTGGAAAATTAAATCTCTGCAGAATAGGTTTGAGGGCACCCTAGAGGCAACTTCATTTTAAAGAATTTTCATGGAGATCTTGGGAAAGCTAGTGGAGGGACTGAAGGGCTGACCACAGGCTCCCTCTGGATGCACCTGGTGCTAAAGAGAAGGTTCAGCGGCATAGGGAGAGTGCCGGAGCACGGGCAAGAGGAGACTTGAAGGGTCCGGATAGGAATGCTGGGTCACAGGAGTGCTGTCTGCCTCATTCCCTCCCAGGTTCTCTGCTTGCCCATTCCTTCTAAAGGAGCAGCCTCAGTGAGCTTCCCCTTCCCCACCGGGACTCCAGGCACCACCCCAGGCCCTGCACCTCCCAGCCACTCACCATCCACTGGCACTGAGGGACCCGGCAGACCAAGCTGGAGCAGTGCTGCTGCCCAGCGTCCTGGTAGGCAGCTGCGCGGTGGGCCACGGGGGGCTGCCTCGCTCTGCAGCCATGCCATGGTCTGGGCATTCACTGGGTGACACACTCCGGTGTGGGCTCTTCGGTAGGTGGCTTAGTTACCTAGTGCTGCTATAACAGAAATACCACAAGTAGATGGCTTAACAAAGGCAAATTTATTCTCTTACAGTCTAGGAGGCTAGAAGTCTGAATTCAAGGTGCCAGCTATAGGGGAAGGCTTTCTCTCTCTGTTGGCTCTAGAGGAATGTCCTTGTCATCAATCTTCCCCTGGTCTGGGAGCTTCTCAGCACAGGGACCCTGCATCCCAAGGATACATTCTGCTCCTGGCACTACTTTCTTGGTGGTATGAGATCCCCCTGTCTCTCTGCTCATTTTTCTCTTTTATACCTCAAAAAAGATTGACTTAATACAAAACCTAATCTTATAGATTGAGTCCTGTCTCATTAACATACCTGTTGATAATCCCACCTCATTGACATCATAGAGGTAGGATTTACAGTGCATAGGAAAATCACATCAGATCACAACATCTTGGACAATCACACAATACTGGGAATCATTGCATAGCCAGGGTGATACACAATTTTAGGGGTAGGATTCAATCCATGACAGTAGGTAATAGTAATGTCCAGAAGGAGTATAGTCAGAATTCTCATTTGAAGTGAGGATGGTGAGACCTTGTCTCACATCTATGGACATGTTATCAGGAGAGACCAGTCTCTAGAAAAGGACATCTTGCTTAGTAAATTAAGGGGTCAGTGAAAAAGGAAAAAAAAAAAGTCCCTCAACTAGATAAATTAACACAGTGGCTGCAACAATAGATTCAAATATAGAAATGATTGTGAGGATGGTGGGTGCAGGACCAAGCAGTGTTTTATTCTGTTGCACCTACAGCTGCTATGAGTTAGAATGAACTCAACCGTGTCTCACAACAAAAACAACAGTAATAGTAATATGTAATAATATGCAGGCATTCTCATTTCCATCTTTTGGGTTTTAGACCACTGCATACTGTCTATAAGGGAAATGACACCATACATTTGTTGCTGGTATAAGACACATACTGTATGCTGAAGGAGTGTCCAACCTCACAGGGTATTGTCTGCCAGATGGTGTCCTGTGACTTCACATTTCAGTCAAGCCACCTGCTTCTGGGTGATGGGGTGTATAGTAAAACTCATGGCATAAGCCCATAGCCCCAGTGCCTTTTCTGTAAGATCATCTTCTTGGTTATAGATGGTGTTATGTGTGACTCTATGGCATAGATGAGGCATTTATGAGTCCACATATGGTGGTGCTACTAGAAGCAAAAATCGAACGACGGTGCATTGGGAAAATCTGCAAAGGACCTCTTTAAAGTGTTATAAAGCAAAGATGTCACTTTAAGGAATAAGGTCCGCCTGACCCAAGCCATGGTGTTTTCATTCACTGCATATGCATGTGAAAGCTGGACAATGAAGGAAGGCCAAAGAAGAATTGACAGCTTTGAATTACAGTGTTGGCAAAGAATGTTGAGTGCACCACAGACTGCCAAAAGAATGAACAAATCTGCCTTGGAAGAAGTACAGCCAGAATGCTCCTTAGAAATGAGGATGGTGAGACTTCATTTCACATACTTTGGACATGTTATCAGGAGGGACCAGTCACTGGAGAAGGACACCATGCTTGGTAAAGTCGAGGGTCAGTGAAAAAGAGGAAGACCAAAAATGAGGTGAATTGACACAGTGGCTGCAACAATGGACTCAAGCATAACAATGATCATGAGAGCAGTGTAAGACTGGGAAGTGTTTCATTCTGTTGTACACAGTGTCACCATGAGCTGGAGCTGACTAGATGGCACCTAACAACAACAAAGTAGAAGCAAGGCTAGCAAGGAAGGAAAAATCATATGTAGAATAAGGATCTATTCCAATGTTGGTAAGTAACTGCAACTTCCATGATAAAAGGGCTCCAATGTACGCAATCTGTCCCCATAGCCAACATCAGGGGCCAACTGGGGAATGATGCTTAGGGAGGTTCTTATTCTGCTGTTGTCAAGTTGAACACTCAGCAGTGATGATAACCAGATCAATAGCCCCTGGTAACCATTAATCTGTCTCTATGCATTTGCCTAATTTCAGTATTTCATATAAATGAAATCATACAATATTTGTCCCTTTGTGGCTAGCTTATTTCACTTAGCATAATGTTTTCAATGTTCATACATGTTGTAGCATAAATCAGAAATTCCTTTCTCTTTATGGCTGAATAATATTTGTATGGATATATGACATTTTGTTTATCCAATTGTTCATTGATAGACTTTGGGTTGTTTCTACCTTTTGGCTATTGTTCATAATTCTGTTATGAGTTTTCATGTACAAATTTCTGTGTGGACATATGTTTTCATTTCTCTTGGGTATATATCTACTAGAGTGGAACTGCTGGGTCATACGGTAACACCGTGTTTAATCGTTTGAGAACTGCCAGACTGATTTCCAGCTGCACAATTTTACATCTCTACCAGCAGTGTATGAGTGTTCCTATTTCTCCACATCCTTGTCAGCACTTGATGTTATCTGACTTTTTGATTCTACTCATCTTAATGGGTGTGGAGTGTTATCTCATTGTGGTTTTTATTTACATGTCTTGGCATGAAAAGATGCCAAATATCTTCTCATGTGCTTATTAGCTGTATGTATACGTACTTTGGAGAAACACGTATTCAGGTCCTTTGCATATTTTTTAGTTGGATTGTTTGTCTCTTTATTCTTGGGCTGTGAGAGTTCTTTATTCTAGATATAAGTACCTTACCAGATACATGATTTGCAAAAAATTTCCCATATTCTGTGGATCGTCTTTTCATTTCCTTGTTTCTTGAAATGCTGACTTATGGTTCCAATGACCTCTTTTCTGATAGAGGCAGCTAAGGCCTCATACTCACATGGTGTCTTGTGATCAAGAGGTCAGTATTTACCAGTGCCCAATACTTAGGTACTACTAGGCTACCAGTTTCATTGACTTGACTCTGACTCATGGGCACCCTATGCATGTCAGAGTACAACTGTGCTCCATAGGGTTTTCAATGGCAGGTTTTTCAGAAGTAGATTTGCAGGCCTTTCTTCCGATGTGCCTCTGGGAGGGCTTAAACCGTCAAACTTCTAGTTATCATTCAAGAATGTAAACTATTTATAACACCCAGGGAAAATAGCCAGGTAGGAACTGCCTATCAAATGGAGAATAGTTGACAGTACTCTAAAACGCTAAGGGTCTCAACTGCAATTCTACTCTTTGATTTTTCCAAGGCTTTCCCTATGAAAACCCTGGTGGTGTAGTGGTTAAGAGTTTGGCTGCCAATCAAAAGGTAAGCAGTTCGAATCCACCAGGCAGTCCATGGAAACTCTATGGGGCAGTTCTACTCGGTACTACAGGGTTGCTGTGAGTTGGAATCTACTCAAAGGCAAGGGGATCTACCATAGAAAAAAGAAAGAATACCCATTGCTGTCGAAGTGATTTTGACTCAGTGACCCTGCAGGACAGAGTAGAACTGCCTTATAGGGTTTCCAAGGATGTAATCTTTATGAAAGCAGACTCCTACATCTTTCCCCCGCAGAGCACCTGGTGGGTTCGAACTGCCAACCTTTCAGTTAGCAGCTAAGTGCTTTAATTACTGCTCCACCAGGGCTCCTTTTCTATCTGCCATGGACATTTAAATTAGCATTGCATTTCTTGTGGCATGAGGCCAAAGTGGTAAGGCAGCTTGCACTGCAGCCTGGATCTGCTCCAGAGTGCTCTCTTGCTATGAACTGCCTTTAGAGCTGTAAGCCTTATGGGTTACCACACAGTAAGTTGTCCCGAAAACACTGTGTCCTTTATTCATGGTGGTAGTACATGAAAGTTCCCTGGGTTCTAGATACAGTCATAGATCAATCGTCTGTAGACATAGTCTTGAGAAAGTGTGCTGCTGTCCTTGCCAGGCGAAGGCAAACTGCTTCTGATTATTTTTGCTGATAGAATACAACTTAAACCATTTACCGAATCAAAAGCTACATGAGAGTTTCCAGTAGTGACAATGGATCTGGAAGACAGCTGCAATTGGCATCAACAATTGAGTAAGTTGAGGATTAACCACCAATATTCTCCAACTCCTCTGGCTTTTGCTCTGGCAAATCAGACAAGTAACACTGAATGATTAAATATCCTGATTTAACTGTCTTGTTTACACCTCTTGTCTTACCACCCCATGCAATTTAATATTTGACCAAGATTTTTCAATTTTTAAAGAAATATCATTAGTAGTAGAATTAACATAAGCTAAAAGTAGAGACCTCAGTTTTGCACTTCCATCTCCTGCATGTTCCCGTCTAGTACCGTAATATGTGAGATGCACATGCAGCTCTCAGCTGAAAACATTATTAAACATGGACAATAACCAGTCCCCCATCTCTTTTTTACTGATCTTGTCCTGGTGCAATATAACTAAATTTTATCATCCAAGGACAGTATGCAGAATGATCAATAATAAAATTCAAGCATCTCTAGATAACTCTTTATGGCCTCTGGTCGTGGTAGGAGAAGTATTAAAGCTTCTGCCAGCTACTTCATTTAGCAGGTAGTTTTTCAGTGGCTTGTGCTATGGCCTGTAAGATGCATAAAGTCACCAGGCTGCCAGTCAGATGGTCAGTGAATGTGTGACATTATATATTAGGTTTATGTGAAATATAGGCAGAACATAGGGACTGGGAGAAATCCTGTCACAGAGCATTTAGCATGTAGTTTGAATGCTCTTGCTTCATAGAATGAGCATTTTTGTCTGGTGTAACTCTACAACGATTTAGTTATTTTTTGTTTAGTAACACTTTTTATTTTGCAAGAAATACTTTCAGTAGCAATTTGTTTAAGAATTGAAGGGCATGTTTAGTAAAATATTAAGTACTACATTTTCATGTCTCAGGATAGTTGATTATAAACATGTAAGTTCCCAAAATATCTGTTGACATTTTCCGTCCATCATGGAGCTCAGAGATATCACTGACAACCTGAAAATCTAAATACACATATCTGCTGAAGAAACATCAACAACCACTTCAAAAGTTCCTGGTTATTTTAAGAACACTGCTCAAAGACAGTATTTTTAAAGACATTTTGACATATACAGCACAGGTCTATTACATATCACTCCATGAAATATGACTTTTCAGTTAGATCAAACGGCTGGTCTTCTAAATTAATTTTGTTCATTTTTTCAAGTTCTCTTGTGCACATATGTTGGTTCTATTAATGGGTAAATGATGCTAGTTCTATAGTGGTACCAAGAGATACTTTAAATAGAAAATCAGTTAAACCCATTCATGGTTCAATTTTTTTTTGTCTAATACATGAAATCAAAATAATTGTTTTCAAAACTCCTTCTTTTAAAGAAAAATATTTGACACTATTTAAAGTCTATTGTAAATTTAATTCCCCCCGTGATTATATAAATTCGGTTGATAAAATAATACAATTAATAAACTTCTCAATGTTTCTTGAATAAATTTTGATGCCGTAATTCATAATTCCAGGATGCTATGATATTCTTTAGTTTTTGAAAAATTTTTGAATTATTTGATGTTTTCTTCCCCCAATGAAACTCCTTCTTCTCTCTCTTCCCCCCCCCCACCTTTTGATTCCCTATTTTTAACAAGTTGGATCTCCTAGAATAGTTTTCTAATTTCTTATTTTCTATCTCTTTGCCTTTCTGCTATACCTTCTGGGAGTTTTTTTCAACTTTATCTTCTAATCCAGCTATTGAGTTGTCATTTTTGATACATCTTAATTTCCCAGAACTATATTTTTGTACTCTGAATAGTCCCCCTTCTTTTTGTTTGTTTTTATAACATCTGTTCTACATTCCTGATAAAGAACAATGACGTATCTGTGAAGCATCTCCTAACAGGGATGAATCTGGAGGACATTATGCTGAGTGAAATGTCAGTTACAAAAGGACAAACATTGAGTGAGACCACTACTGTAAACACTCACGAAAAGGTTTAAGTACAAAAAGGAACAATCTTTGATAGCTATGAGGGCAGGGAGGGGTGGGGATGGAAAAACATCTAATAGACAATAGATAAGTAGAAGCTTTGATGAAGGATAAGACAGTACACAATACTGAGAAAGCCAGCACAACCTGAATGAGATATGGTCATGGTAGCTCCATAGACACACCCAGACTCCCTAAGGGCCTGAATTGCTGGGCTGAGAGCTGTGGGGACCATGATCTCAGGGAATATCTAGCTCGATTGGCATAACATAGTTTATAAAGAATATGTTCTACATTCTACTTTGGTGAGTAGCATCTGGGGTCTTAAAAGCCCATGAGCAGCCATCTAGGATACTCCGCTGGTCTCACCCCTTCGGGAGCAAGGAAGAATGAAGAAAACTGAAGATACAAGGGAAAGATTAGTCCAAAGGACTAATGGACCACGTCTACCATCGCCTCTACCAGACTGAGTCCAGAACAACAAGATGGTGCCTGGCTACCAATACTGACTCCTGTGACATGGATCACAATTTAGGGTCCCAGACAGAGCTATAGAAAAATGTAGAAGAAAATTCCAACTCAAAAAGAAAGATCAGGCTTGCTGGCCTGACAGAGATTGGAGAAACCCTGAAAGTATGGCCCCCAGGCACCCTTTCAGGTTGCTCCTGAGGTTCACCCTTTAGCCAAAAAATTGAACAGGTCCATGGAACAAAGCAAGACTGAAGGGGAGCACCAGCCCTGGGGCAGGGACTGGAAGGTAGGGGGTAACAGGAAATCTGGTAATGGGGAAACCAGAGTTGAGAGTGGAGAGTGTTGATATGTCATGGGGTTGTTAACCAATGTCATAAAACAATTTGTGTACTGACTCTTTGATGAGAAACTAGTTTGTTCTGTAAACCTTCATCTAAAGTACAATAAAACGAAAAATAAAAAAGGAGAAAAATGGGCAAAGGAAATGAACAGATACTTCACCAAATAAAATATTTAAGAGGCCAACAGACACATGCAGAAATGCTCACAATTCACTAGCCATTCCCCACCAGAGAAATGCAATTCAAATCACAATGAGCTACCTTCTCAACCCAGGATTACCGGCCCAAATCACTAAAACAGGAAATAGCAAATGTTGGAGAGGCTGCAGAGAGATCGGAACTCTTATGCATTGCTGGTGGCAATGCAAAATGATACAACCATTTTGGAAAATAATATGGCACTTCCTAAGAAAGCTAGAAATAGAAATACCATATGATCCAGCAATCCCACTCCTAGAAATATATGCTAGAGAAATAGGAGTCGTCACAGGACATAAGAACACCCATGTTCATTGCAGTATCGATCACAATAGCAAAAAGGTGGAAACAACCTAGATGCTCATTAATGGATGAATGGATAAGCAAACTGTGGTACATACACACAATGGAGTATTAAACAATGATAAAGAACAACGATGAATCTGTGAAGCGTGTCATAACATGGATGAATCTGAATCTGGAGTGCATTATGCTGAGTGAAATAAGTTAATCACAAACGGACAAATATTGTATGAGACGACTACCGTACTGAAAAGGTTTATACAGAAAAAGAAACAATCTTTGATGGTTACGAGGCAAGGGAGGGGGACTGGAGAAACACTAAATAGACAATTCATAAGTGGTATCTTTGGTGAAGGGTAAGGCAGTAAACAATAATGGGAAAGCCAGCACAACTTGTACAAGGCAAGGCCGTGGAAGCTCCACTGACATATCCAAACTCCCTGAGGGCCCAAATTACTGGGCTGAGGGCTGTGGGGACCACGGTCTCGGGTAATGTCTAGCTCAATTGGCATCACATAGTTTATAAAGAAAATGTTCTACATTTTACTTTGGGGAGTAGCGTCTGGAGTCTTAAAGCCTGTAAGTGGCCATCTAGGATACGCCACTCGTATCACCCCTTCAGGAGCAAGGAAGAATGAAGAAAACTAAAGACATAAGAGAAAAATTAGTCCAAAGGAGTAACGGACCACATCTACGATGGCCTCCACCGGCCTGAGTCCAGTACAAATAGATGGTGCCCGGCTACCACCACTGAGTGCTCTGACAGGGATCACAATAGAAGGTCATGGACAGAGCTGGAGAAAAACGAAGAACAAAATTCTAACTTAAAAAGAAAGACAGGAGAGGCGGAGCCAAGATGGCTGACTGGGTAGAAGCTACCTCGGAACTTTCTTGCAAAAAAGACTCAGAAAAACAAGTGAGTCAATCACATACATGACAATCTACGAACCCTGACCATCAAACACAGATCTAAAGAGTTGACCTGAGTGACAGAGACTGAGAACGAACAACCACGGGGAAGCAGCGACTGTTTTCGGAGCCTGGAGCCAGCGTCCCAGTCAGGAAACCTTGGTGCCAGGCTTTGGACTGGGCGCAGGGGAGCTGAGCACGGCATCCTGAGAGGGTACAAACACGGGGCGCAGCCCTAGCCCCCTGAGCTGACCTCAGGGGAAGCCCCGCCAGTACACGCAGGCAGTGCAGCGACGTGGCTGAAAGGAGGAGAAGTCACCGGGAGGCAGCGACTGGTTTTGGAGCTGGGAGTGCAGCATCCCAGCCGGGGAACCTTGGCGCTGGGCTGTGGACTGAGAGCGGAGGAACTAACCGCGGCAAGCTAGGGACGTGGGCCTGACCCTTGGGGGCAATCTCTACCAAACCAGCGCACACAGTCGATGCACCCACCTTGGGAATCTCAGATAAAACAGTCATCCCAAGCAAGATAAGTAACTTTGTCTATATTCCGGGTTGTTATTCTCTCCTGTTTATCTGACCTCTCCCCTCCCCTTCCCAGGCGGCTTCATTAACATTGGAATTTCCTGAGCCAGAGAGTAAACTGCTCTGCAGTTTTTCTTTCTTTTTTTTTTTTGGTCTTTTCCTAACCCATTCTCCTGGCCTGAGAGAAGCAGCTAAAAAAACCCAGGGACCAAAAATCCTTCCCTAATTGGACTAAAAACACAGAACCAGCTCCAGCCAAGAATATGTGATCCACAGTCTTGGGCTTTCATCCCTACAGGGAACAAGGTGGCTATTATACTGCAAAGGCATTTCTGATAGGGATCTGACTGTAATTGTTTTAGCAGATTACTGGAAAGACAAGTTTCCCAGGTCTGATACCTCTGTATATTCAACAGAGCCCTCACTGACCCACAACAGGGAACTGAGGGATGAAGCTCCCCCCAGACCACCTAACCTCCTTCTTTAGGGGTCTAAGGGGGGTGACACCTACCAATCTGTAGAGGTACATGCATTGGGTGCCTAAGGTACAGCTGCGGAGCCCACCCACCAAAGTGCTTTAGGAATAGAGACACACCTACCTCACTGGCACTTGGAGTAAGCCTGTCACCATCCTGCCCCCCCTAGAGTGTGAACCCCTGCTGCTACTAGAATCTGGTGCACATAACTATCACCACTACTTCTCTAGGTGGATAGGTGAAAGTCTACACCACACACTTGATGACCCAAAATCAGATTCTACTCAAGAATAGTGAATGGACTCTTAGGCTTATATATCTGGTAACAGCCCAAACGAGCTGGTAATAGGACATAACTGACTCAAGGGCTACAACAATCAAGACAGCACAATCTAGTAGCCCATCCAAGTATATTGAGAGAAAACAAAACAAGATAAGACTCAGCGAGCAAATATAAAACAAATCACTACAATATCTTAGTGATGGCTCGGAGACAGCAGTTGGTATCAAACCACATAAAGAAGCAGACCATGATTGCTTCTACAACTCCCCAAACTAAAGAATCAAAATCTTTCCAAAATGAAGATACAATCCTGGAATTGCCAGATGCAGAATATAAAAAACTAATTTACAGAATGCTTCAAGACATCAGGGATGACCTCAGAAATGAAATAAGGCAATCTACAGAAAAAGCCAAGGAACACACTGATAAAACAGTTGAAGAACTCAAAAAGATTATTCAAGAACATAGTGGAAAAATTAATAAGTTGCAAGAATCCATAGAGAGACAGCATTCAGAAATCCAAAAGATTAACAATAAAATTACAGAATTAAACAATGCAAAAGGAAGTCAGAGGAGCAGACTCAAGCAACTGGAATGCAGAATGGGAAATCTGGAGGACCAGGGAATTGACACCAATATAGGTGACAAAAAATCAGATAAAAGAATTTAAAAAAATGAAGAAGCCCTAAGAATCATGTGGGACTCTATCAAGAAGAATAACTTGCATGTGATTGGAGTCCCAGAACAGGGAGAGATAACAGAAAACACAGAGAGAATAGTTGAAGATCTGCTGGCAGAAAACTTCCTTGACATCATGAAAGACAAAAGGATATCTATTCAAGATGCTCATCGAACCCCATTTAAGATTGATCCAAAAAGAAAATCACCAAGACATATTATCATCAAACTTGCCAAAAGCAAAGATAAAGAGAAAATTTTAAAAGCAGCCAGGGATAAAAGAAAGGTCTCCTACAAAGGAGAATCAATAAGAATAAGTTCAGACTACTCAGCAGAAACCATGCAGGCAAGAAGGGAATGGGATGACATATATAGAGCACTGAAGGAGAAAAACTGCCAACCAAGGATCATATATCCAGCAAAACTCTCTCTCAAATATGAAGGCGAAATTAAAACATTTATGGATAAACACAAGCTTAGAGAATTTGCAAAAACCAAACCAAAGCTACAAGAAATACTAAAGGAAATTGGTCAGAAAACCCATAATATCAGATACAAGCACAACACAAGGTCACAGAACAGAACATCCTGATACCAACTCAAATAGGGAAATCACAAAAACAAATTAAGGTTAATTTTAAAAAGAAAAAAAATGCTCAAAACAGGGAATTATTGAAGTCAATATGTAAAAGATCACAATAATCAAAAAGAGGGACTAAATACAGGTGGCATAGATCTGCCATATGGAGAGAGATACAAGGCAATATAGGACAATACGAGTTAGGTTTTTACTTAGAAAAATAGGGGTAAATATTAAGGTAACCACAAAGAGGTATAACAACTCCATAACTCAAAATAAAAACCAAGAAAAACATAACGACTCAGCAAACACAAAGTCAAATACTATGAAAATGAGGAACACACAATCTACAAAGAAAAACGTCTCAGCACAAAAAAGTAAGTAGAAAAATGAAATTGTCAACAACACACATAAAAAGGCACCAAAATGACAACACTAAACACATACTTATCTATAATTACGCTGAATGTAAATGGACTAAATCCACCAATAAAGAGACAGAGAGTCTCAGACTGGGTAAAGAAACACGATCCGCCTACATGCTGCCTACAAGAGACACACCTTAGACTTAGAGACACAAACAAACAAAAACTCAAAGGATGGAAAAAAATATCAAGCAAACAATAAGCAAAAAAGAGCAGGAGTAGCAATATTAATTTCTGACAAAATAGACTTTAAAGTTAAATCCACCACAAAGGATAAAGAAGGACACTACATAATGATTAAAGGGACAATTGACCAGGAAGATATAACCGTATTAAATATTTATGCTCCCAATGACAGGGCTGCAAGATACATAAAACAAACTTTAACATAACTGAAAAATGAGATAGACATCTCCACAATTATACTAGGAGACTTCGACACACCACTTTTGGAGAAGAACAGGACATCCAGTAAGAAGCTCAATAGAGACACGGAAGACCTAATTGCTACAGTCAACCAACTTGACCTCATTGACTTATACAGAACTCTCCACCCAACTGCTGCAAAGTATAATTTTTTTTCTAGCGCACATGGAACATTCTCCAGAATAGACCACATATTAGGTCATAAAACAAACCTTTGCAGAATCCAAAACATCGAAATATTACAAAGCATCTTCTCAGACCACAAGGCCATAAAAGTGGAAATCAATAACAGAAAAATTAGGGAAAAGAAATCAAATACTTGGAAACTGAACAATACCCTGCTGAAAAAAGACTGGGTTATAGAAGACATTAAGGAGGGAATAGAGAAATTCATAGAATGCAACGAGAATGAAAACACTTCCTATCAAAACCTCTGGGACACAGTGAAAGCAGTGCTCAGGGGTCAATTTATATCGATAAATGCACACATACAAAAAGAAGAAAGAGCTAAAATCAGAGAACTGTTCCGACAACTTGAACAAATAGAAAGTGAGCAACAAAAGAATCCATCAGGCACCAGAAGAAAACAAATAATAAAAATTAGAGCTGAACTAAATGAATTAGAGAACAGAAAAACAATTGAAAGAATTAACAAAGCCAAAAGCTGTTTTTTTTTTATTAACTTTTATTGAGCTTCAAGTGAACGTTTACAAATCAAGTCAGACTGTCACATATAAGTTTATATACATCTTACTCCGTACTCCCAGTTGCTCTCCCCCTAATGAGTCAGCCCTTCCAGTCTCTCCTTTCGTGACAATTTTGCCAGCTTCCAACTCTCTCTATCCTCCCATCCCCCCTCCAGACAGGAGATGCCAACACAGTCTCAAGTGTCCACCTGATATAAATAGCTCACTCTTCATCAGCATCTCTCTCCTACCCACTGTCCAATCCCTTTCATGTCTGATGAGTTGTCTTCGGGGATGGTTCCTGTCCTGTGCCAACAGAAGGTTTGGGGACCATGTCCGCCAGGATTCCTCTAGTCTCAGTCAGACCATTAAGTCTAGTCTTTTTATGAGAATTTGGGGTCTGCATCCCACTGATCTCATGCTCCCTCAGGGGTTCTCTGCTGTGCTCCCTGTCAGGGCAGTCATCGATTGTGGCTGGGCACCAACTAGTTTTTCTGGTCTCAGGATGATGTAGGTCTCTGCTTCATGTGGCCCTTTCTGTCTCTTGGGCTCTTAGTTGTCGTGTGACCTTGGTGTTCTTCATTCTCCTTTGCTCCAGGTGGGTTGAGACCAATTGATGCATCTTAGATGGCCGCTTGTTAGCATTTAAGACCCCAGACGCCACATTTCAAAGTGGGATGCAGAATGATTTCATAATAGAATTATTTTGCCAATTGACTTAGAAGTCCCCTTAAACCATGGTCCCCAAACCCCCGCCCTTGCTCCGCTGACCTTTGAAGCATTCATTTTATCCCGGAAACTTCTTTGCTTTTCGTCCAGTCCAATTGAGCTGACCTTCCATGTAGTGACTGTTGTCCTTCCCTTCACCTAAAGCAGTTCTTATCTACTAATTAATCAGTAAAAATCCCTCTCCCTCCCTCCCTCCCTCCCCCCCTCGTAACCACAAAAGTATGTGTTCTTCTCAGTTTATACTATTTCTCAAGATCTTATAATAGTGGTCTTATACAACATTTGTCCTTTTGCCTCTGACTAATTTCGCTCAGCATAATGCCTTCCAGGTTCCTCCATGTTACGAAATGTTTCACAGATTCGTCACTGTTCTTTATCGATGCGTAGTATTCCATTGTGTGAATATACCACAATTTATTTACCCATTCATCCGTTGATGGACACCTTGGTTGCTTCCAGCTTTTTGCTATTGTAAACAGAGCTGCAATAAACATGGGTGTGCATATATCTGTTTGTGTGAAGCCTCTTGTTTCTCTAGGGTATATTCTGAGGAGTGGGATTTCTGGGTTGTATGGTAGTTCTAACTGTTTAAGATAATGCCAAATAGATTTCCAAAGTGGTTGTACCATTTTACATTCTCACCAGCAGTGTATAAGAGTTCCAATCTCTCTGCAGCCTCTCCAACATTTATTATTTTCTGTGTTTTGGATTAATGCCAGCCTTGTTGGAGTGAGATGAAATCTCATCGTGGTTTTAATTTGCATTTCTCTAATGGCTAATGATCGAGAGCATTTTCTCATGTATCTGTTAGCTGCCTGAATATCTTCTTTAGTGAAGTGTGTGTTCATATCCTTTGCACACTTCTTGATTGGGTTGTTTATCTTTTTGTGGTTGAGTTTTGATAGAATCATATAGATTTTAGAGATCAGGCGCTGGTCGGAGATGTCATAGCTGAAAATTCTTTCCCAGTCTGTAGGTGGTCTTTTTACTCTTCTGGTGAAGTCTTTAGATGAGCACAGGTGTTTGATTTTTAGGAGCTCCCAGTTATCTGGTTTCTCTTCATCATTTTTGGTAATGTTTTGTATTCTGTTTATGCCTTGTATTAGGGCTCCTAAGGTTGTCCCTATTTTTTCTTCCATGATCTTTATCGTTTTAGTCTTTATGTTTAGGTCTTTGATCCACTTGGAGTTAGTTTTTGTTCTTGGTGTGAGGTATGGGTCCTGTTTCATTTTTTTGCAAATGGATATCCAGTTATGACAACACCATTTGTTAAAAAGACTATCTTTTCCCCAATTAACTGACACTGGGCCTTTGTCAAATATCAGCTGCTCATATGTGGATGGATTTATATCTGGGTTCTCAATTCTGTTCCATTGGTCTATGTGCCTGTTGTTGTACTAATACCAGGCTGTTTTGACTACTGTGGCTGTATAATAGGTTCTGAAATCAGGTAGAGTGAGGCCTCCCTCTTTCTTCTTCTTTTTCAGTAATGCTTTGCTTATCCGAGGCTTCTTTCCCTTCCATATGAAGTTGGTGATTTGTTTCTCTATCACCTTAAAAAATGACATTGAAATTTGGATCAGAAGTGCATTGTATGTATAGATGGCTTTTGGTAGAATAGACATTTTTACTATGTTAAGTCTTCCTATCCATGAGCAAGTTATGTTTTTCCACTTAAGTATGTCCTTTTGAATTTCTTGTAGTAGAGCTTTGTAGTTTTCTTTGTATAGGTCTTTCACATCCTTGGTAAGATTTATTCCTAAGTATTTTATCTTCTTGGGGGCTACTGTGAATGGTATTGATTTGGTTATTTCCTCTTCGATGTTCTTTTTGATGATGTAGAGGAATCCAAGTGATTTTTGTATGTTTATCTTATAACCTGAGACTCTGCCAAACTCTTCTATTAGTTTCAGTAGTTTTCTGGAGGATTCCTTAGGGTTTTCTGTGTATAAGATCATGTCATCTGCAAATAGAGATAATTTTACTTCCTCCTTGCCAATCTGGATGCCCTTTATTTCTTTGTCTAGCCTAATTGCTCTGGCTAGGACTTCTAGCACAATGTTGAATAAGAGCGGTGATAAAAGGAATCCTTGTCTGATTCCTGTTCTCAAGGGAAATGCTTTCAGGTTCTCTCTATTTAGAGTGATGTTGGCTGTCGGCTTTGCCCTTTATTATGTTGAGGAATTTTCCTTCAATTCCTATTTTGGTGAGAGTTTTTATCATAAATAGGTGTTGGACTTTGTCAAATGCCTTTTCTGCATCAATTGATAAGATCGCGTGGTTTTTGTCTTTTATTTATGTGATGGATTACGTTAATGGTTTTTCTAATATTAAACTAGCCTTGGATGTGGACAGGTTGAACATACTGGGAGAGCAGGCTAGGTCCCTGTGTTCCACTTATTTGAGGATATCAGTAGGCAAGGTGACCTCACTCAGCATTTATGGTCCCTCTCTGGATGTGTTCATTCATAGATATCTCTTTATTCTAACCCTGAGAAACATCACAAGTGCCTGAGGGAGAAACTGGAGATGAAAGGGCAAAGACTTCTGGCTGTACCGGTTCCCCATAAGCAGAGAATATCGGATAGATTATCTGGATGGTCTTAGAAACTGTTTATTGACGTGGGAAACCATCAGGGATACGTGAGTGTCGAAATCAACATCTATCACTGGCGGCAGTGTCACAGGTAACCCAGTATTTAGGCTCAGGCTGACCTTGGCTGTCTTCTGTCCCAGGCAAGAGCCGTAATTGTTCAAAGGAAATGATGACACTTGGGCACTGGCGGACATTATTTTTTTCATCAACACGGGGGTCACAGTGAGGGTCAGCAGGCCAGGTGAAGGCCAAGTAGGTGGGGCTAAAGCTTCTGTCCCAGTCACCATGGAGACAGCCACGGCAGACTGGGCAGAACTTCTGTTGGGACTGGTCACAAACACTGAGCCAATAAGAGAGGTCCGCCCCTAACTGGCCAGTTCCTTAGAGTCCTCTATTTTGTCCATTGATACTCAGTAGCCTCTTCTGGCTTTGGCCACAGGAATTGAGTACACCCAGGGAATATCTTTACTTCTGGCAACCCCTGATGTGGACATTTTCAAGACACTGGGAGAGCAGACAAAGTACCTCTTTTCCACCTACTTGAGAATATAGGGTTACTATGAGTCAGAACTGACTCGACGGCACTGGGTTTTTTTTGTTTTTTTTTTTTTGAGGATATCAGTAGGCAAGGTGGCCTTATTTAGCATCTATGGTCCCTTTCTGTATGTGGTCCCTTGGAGAGTTCTCTTCATTCTACCCCTGAGACACATCACAAGTACGAGGGGCCTGAGAGCCTGGAGATGATAGGGGGAAGGCTTCTGGCTGTACTGGTTCCCCACAGGCAGAGAATAGTAGGTAGTCTATCTGGATGGTTTCAGATACTGTTGACTTACATGGGAAAGTCACCACTCGTGGACCTGGCCAGGTGGAGCTTGTGGGCAGATGCAACCTCTCTGGCGACTAATAATTCCGCTGATCCTTTGTATGGTGAAAACCCCCCTGCCAAGTGGGATGGGCAGAGAACATTGACCCACACCTGCCAGGAGCCTCTCCTGGAACTAAAGGTCCCAACCTGGTCTCAACCTTGTCACCCTCTCAGCACACACCTTGCATGCACACATAATTCTGCCTTTCTCCATCAGTGCCTTATCCTACTAGGAAAAACAGCATGCCACTCAGTCAAAGGCGGTACAGCCCAAATGAAGTGAAACTGCCATTTTCCAATTTTTGCTCCCGACAGGTCCACTGCCTCTGGTGGAACACTGTGTATGTGGCCTTCCTCCAAGGACAAGGCCGAAATCCTGGCAGCAAGGGCCCCAGTAGTCCAGCGGTTTGCCACATAAAGGAGGGATCCTTGGCCCTTGACTGGCTCGTCATTTGTCTCCACGACGTCCACTAGTGGCCCTGGCCTTTGGCCGGTGCCTCATTGAACATGTGCTCCCTAGCGATATTTCTCTACCCGTCACTATCATTCTGCCACCAGCGGATATGTAACTGTGGAAGTCACCATCTATCACTGGCAGCAGTGTCACAAGTCACTATAGATCTAGGCACAAGCTGACCTTAGCTGTCTTCTGCCCCAAGCAAGTGCCCGAATCCTTTATCCCAGATGGTGACTCCTGGGACATAGCGGACACTAATCTTTATCAAAACAGAGGGCCGGGTGAGGGTCGGCAGGCCAGGTGAAGTCTGGGTTGGCGTGGCTAAGGCTTGTTCACCATCACCACGGAGACAGCTACTGGAAGAGCGGGTGCAGCTTCTGAGGGGCTCGGTAACATGTACTGAGCCAATGGGAGAGATCTGGACCTCCTGGCCAACGACATAGGGCCCTCCATTGTGAGCTATGACACTTAGTGGCCACCTCTGGCTGTGGCCACACGATTTCAGCACAACCTGGTAAAGGTTATGCAGGCAGATGGGAGCCTCTGGTGTGGAGAGATTCAGGGCATTGGGAGAGCAGGCCAGGTACCTCTTTTCCACTTTCCTGAGGATATCAGTAGGCAAGGCATCCCCACTCAGCATCTCTTGCCTCTCTCTGTCTCTGTATGTGTTCATGCTACAAAATCTCTTCATTCTACCCCAGAGACACATCACAGCTTGGAGTGTCTGAGAGAGTAGAGATCAAAGGGTGGAGGCCTCTGGCTGTATTGCTTGCCTATGGGCAGAGAAGAGCAGGTAGTTTGTGTAGAAGGTCTTGATTGTTGAGAGGAGCTATACCACAGGCAGACCCTGGCCTGGTGACTCCTGCAGGCAGATGGAAACTTTGTGGAGAGTACTAAATTTGGCTGACACATGGTACGGAAAAACTTGGCCAAGGGGAACGGGCAGAAAACACTGACACATACCTACCAGAGGCCTAGCTTGGGTCTGTAGATCACACTCTGGTCTCCAACTTGTCATCTCAGCACACACCTTACCTGCACACATCAAACCTGCCTTCCTTCATGAATGCCTTCTCCTGCTGGGAAATACAGCATGGCAAACTCCACCAAGGAGAGTACAGGAAAAGACAACTGAAACTACCATTTTCCAAATTTTGCTGTCTGCCGGTCCACAGCCTCCGGTGACACACTGCACATGTGTCAGGTCTCCTAAGACAAGGCCGAAATCCTGGCAGCCAGGGCAACGGTATTCCAGTGTCTGTGGATGTGGGGATATGGATGACCTGGTTGCCATGTACAGGAGGGTGCCCTGGGCCCTAGACAGGCTCCCACTTGAGCTCCATGACGTCTGCTTTTTTTCATGACCTTTGGCCCTTGCCCCCGTGACTATGTGCTCTCTAACTCCATTCCTCCTCCAACCACTCTGAATCTGCCACCAGGGGATATGTGAACATGGAAATCAACACCTATCAGTGGCGGCAGTGTCACAGGTCACTAGGTATCTAGACTCAGGGTGACCTTGGCTGTCTTCTGCCCCAGGAAAGGGCCCTAATCCTTCAAATGAAATGATGACACTTGGGCACTCGTGGACATTATTTTTTTCATCAACACAGGGGTCTGTGTGAGGGTCAACAAGCCAGGTATTCCAGGTCAAGGACAAGTGGGCGGGGCTAAGGCTTCTTTCCCTATTTCCATGGAGACAGCCACTGGAAGATAGGGCGGAACTTCTGATGAGATGGGTCACAAACACTGAGCCAATAGGAGATGTCCACCCTAACTGGCCAATTCCGCAGAGTCCTCCATTTTGTCCACTGACACTCAACTGCCTCTTCTGGCATTGACCTCGGAAATTGAGCACACCCAGGGAATATCCTTACATGTGACAAACCCTGATGTGGACAGGTTCAAGACACTGGGAAGGTAGGCCAAGTGCCTTTTTTCCACTTACTTGAGGATATCAGTGGGCAAGGTGTCCTTATTCAGCGTCTGTGGTCCCTCTCTGTATGCATTCCTTCAGAGAGTTCTCTTCATTCCACCCTGAGAAACATCACAAGTACCAGTGCTTCACAGAGAGCCTGGAGACGATAGGGGGAAGGCTTCTGGCTGTACTGGTTCCCCATGGGCAGAAAATAGCACGTAGTCTATCTGTATGGTCTTAGATACTATTGACTTACACAGGAAATTCACCACGGATGAACCCTGGCCAGGTGGAGCTTGCAGGCAGATGCAAGCCTCTCTGGCAACTAGTAATTCTGCTGATCCTTTGTATGGCAAAAAAACCCTGCCAAATGGAATGGGCAGATAACATTGACCTATACCTGCCAGGCATCTCTCCTGGGACTAAAAATGCCAACCTGGTCTCATCCTCATAGCCTTACAAGCACAGACCTTGCCTGCACATATAATTCTGCCTTTCTCCGTGAATGCCTTATCCTGCTAGGAAAAATAGCATGCCACTCAGTCAAAGGCAGTACCGCCCAAATGAAGTGAAGCTGCCATTTTCTGATTTTTGTTCCCGACAGGACCACTGACTCCGGTGGAACACTGCTTATGTAGCTGCCCTCTGAAGACAAGGCCAAAATCCTGGCAGCCAGGGTGCCAGCAGTCCAGTGGTTTCTGGATGTGGGGACATGGATGACCTGTTTGCCACATACAGGAGGGAGCCTTGGGCACTAGACTGGCTCGCCATTCAGCTCCGCGACGTCCACTACTGGCCCTGGACTCTGGTGCCTCCGTGAATGTGTGCTCTCTAGCCATATTTCCCGTCCTGTCACTATTATTCTGCCACCAGTGGATATGTGATCGTGGAAATCACCATCACTGGTAGCAGTGTCACAAGTCACTAGAGTTCTAGGCACAAGCTGACCTTGGCTGTCTTCTGCCCCAGGCAAGGGCGTGAATCCTTTATCCCAGATGGTGACACCTGGGCCGTGGTGGACATTAATTTTTATGAACACTGAGGTCTGGGTCAGGTCAGCAGGCCAGGTGAAGGATGGGTGTGAGGGGATAAAGCTTGTTCACCATCACCATGTTTTCAGTCCCTGGAAGAGTGGGCACAGGTTCTGAGGGGCCAGGTCAGAAGTACTAAGCCAATGGGAGAGATCTGGCCCACCTGACCTATGACATAGCACCCTCCATTGTGACCTATGACACTTAGTGGCCACCTCTGGCTGTGGCCACATGATTTTACCACAACCTGGGAAAAGCTAAGCAGGCAGATGGGAGCCCCTGGTGCAGAGAGGTTCAGGGCATTGGGGGAGCAGGCCAGGTACCTCTTTTCAACTTTCCTGAGCATATCAGTAGGTAAGGCATCCCCACTCAGCATCTCTGGCCTCTCTCTGTCTCTGTATGTGTTGTTCCTACAAAATATCTTCATTCTACTCCACAGACACATCACAACTTGGAGTGTCTGAGAGAGTAGAGATGAAAAGGTGGAGGCCTCTGGCTGTACTGCTTGCCTATGGGCAGAGAAGAGCAGGCAATCTATGTAGAAGGTCTTGATAGTAGTGATTGTTGAGGGGAGCTACATACCACAGGCAGACCCTGGCCTGGTGAAGCTTGCAGGCAGATGGAAGCCTTTGCGGAGAATACTAATTTGGCTGAGACATGGTATGGAAAAACCAGGCCTAGGGGAATGGACAGAAAACACTGAAACATACCTGCCAGACGCCTAGCCTGGGTATGAAAATCCCATCCTAGTCTCTACAGTGTCATCTTCTCAGCACATACCTTGCCTGTACACATCAAATCTGCCTTTCTCCATGAATGCCTTCTCCTGCTAGGAAAAAGAGCATGTCACTCAGCCAAAGGAGAGCACAGGCAAAGTCAACTGAAGCCCCCATTTTTAAGATTTTGCCCTCTGCTAGTCCACAGCCTCCGGTGGCACACTGCATGTGCGTCACATCTCGGAAGACAAGGCTGAAATGCAGCCATCCAGGGCCTCAGCTGTCCAGAGTCTGCGGATGTGGGCATATGTATCACCTGTTTGCCACGTACAGGAGGGAGGCTTGGGCCCTAGACTGGCTCTGCTTGAGCTCCACAACGTCAGGTATTTTCCCTGACCTTTGGCCCGTGCCCTCATGAGTGTGTGATCTCTAGCTACACTTCTCCGACCACTCTGAATCTGTCACCTGCGGATAGGTGAGCATGGAAATCAACATCTATCATTGGTGACAGTGTCACAGGTCACTAGGTGTTTAGGCTCAGGCTGACCTTGGCTGTCTTCTGCCCCAGGCAAGGGCTCTGATCCTTCAAAGGAAATGAGGACACTTGGTCATTGGCCTACATCCTTTATTTCATTCGCACAGCGTTCTGGATGAGGGTCAAGAGGCCAGGTAGGCCAGGTGAAGGTCCACTGCAGGGGCTAAGGTTTGTTTCCCAATCACCGTAGTGGCAGCTACCAGAAGACTGGGTGGAACTTCTGATGGGACAGGTCACAAACACTGAGGCAATAGGAGAATTCCGGTCTAACTGGCCAGTTCCGCAGAGTCCTCCATTTCGTCTGTGGACACTCAACTGCCTTTTTCTGGCTTTGGCCACAGGAATTAAGCACACCCAGAGAATATCTTTAAGACAGGTAGCAAAGGCCCTGAGATCGGAGTGTGACTCTTTGAGAAGTAGCAAAGAGGCTGCTATGGTTATAAGACAGGGGTCAAAGGCCTGAGATTAGAGGGTGCCTGTTTGAGAAATAACAAAGAGACTGGTGTGGTTAGAGGAGAAGCAAGTAAAAGAGAAATAGACTGTATTATAAGAGAGGAAATAGGGGCTGAGTGTGGAACCTAGAGACTTCGTAAGATAAGGAACCGAAGGGCCCCCTTCTGACTTTCAGAAGCAGCTGGAGAAAACCAGACCCAGGGACATGTGCAGAACATACACGTGTGACCTTCCACCAGGGGCGGTGAGGGGCTACAGCCCCAGCCAGGGAATTGAACCCAGAGAGCGGGAGACTGCACAGGTGTGACACCCCATAATAAGTCCTGCTACGAATGTCAGAGGCCTCCAGGACAGGAGCCATCTTGGGAAGCTGCTGCGGCTGCACCTTAGTTAACATACCCCTGGCCTGAGCCTATGAATAAACATGGATCTCTTCCTGCTCAAGAACTTTTAAAAACTCGGGCCTGTCTTTTGTTCTGTGAGATGAGGGTAAGCCTTGCTCTAGGCTCTCCTTGTCTCCGCTTGCGAGACTCTTCAAAAATGCTTCGCTCTTGTGGAAAACTACATGCCTTACCTGCTCATTCTTGACCAGTAAGGGGCAAGAACCTTATTCCGGTAACAATTTTGGTGAGCCAGGAGGCACAAAGGGATCCTTTGCGTCCCGTTCTTGGACCCAAGGCAGTGGAGAGGAGAATTGCCTGACCCTGGCGGTGAAGGAAGCAGCTGCTGAGACTGATTTATTCTCGTGTTTCTCCACCGGATAAGGACTTCTCCCCTTTACTCCTCATGGCCCGACCTTAGTTTCATTTTCCTCCCAAGCAAACTTCCTGTTGTTGCGTCTGTTTTTCCTTGGAAATGTGAAGTACAATGATGAGGGCTCAAAAGCAATCCAAGTGGCAGATGAGTCGTCACCCGGGTAAGGCCACCCGGGAGTCCTCCATGGACGGGTGTCTCATACTATGGGGGCTGGAGGCACTAGTGAAGGGTGAAACATCCCCAGAGTGACGGGCCTAAACTGACCCTAGGGACCAAGGGATACCTTCTAAAGGGTCTCCAGTGCGACAGGTCATTTGACCCTAGGGACCAAGAGATACCTTAAACCTTAGGGACTGGGGATCTCCCCATCAGAAATTACTACAGAAAGGTCTCAGCATTGTCCCCAGTGAGATGGGTCATTTGACCCTAGGGACCAAGGGACATATTCCACGGAGCATCCCCAGAGCGATGGGCTCTCAAGCCCTAGGGACCAAGGGACACCTTCTGTTTGACCCCAGGGAGTAAGGAATTTCTGACCTGTTGGTAGTGCATTCTTGGCAGGAACTGCAGCCTGCCCCTTTTCCTCTCTTTGCTCTCCTCTCAAGCCGACCTTTTGCCCAGCCACTTGTTCCCAGTCGTCTTTTTTTGCGTCTGGATATTGTCTGCCTCTATTTTAGATGGTACACCGTGTTTCTGGGGGAATGGATGTAGAGGTCTCTGTTTAGATGGAGAGATTGAAGCCCGTTTCTTCTGTATTGGGGTTAAGAGGTATCCGGAAAATCAAAGTGGAGATTCAGATATGCCTAATAATGTGTTAGGCCTCACTGAGCCATTTCGGACTTGTCTAGTCGGAGCTTTCTCTGTTTGTCTTATATGTGACCGGGGCTGTATTGGGAGATTGAGGCTGTGAGGTTGTCTCAGTCGCCTCTGTGTCTTATGTGTAATGTGTGTGTTGTATAGAAACTAATTGGTGAAGAAAAATTCAGGTTGAATTGGAGCATGCTTGTAGAGATTTCTGAGAATTTGCTGATTGGGCTGTTTACTGGGCAATTGGTCATCTTTTGCTGTAGGTGGTTTGAAGAAAAAAGGTAATTTTGTCTTAAAGGAAAAGTAGCTTCAGAACAGCAAAAGAGAAAGAAATTGTTGTCTTTTGCCTTTCAAAATGTCTGGAATTGGGATTACTCCCTCCAGCTTCCAGTCTCCCTAGCTACCAATTGGATTCCTTTACAAAATTGCTAAAGGGCTTTGGTATTTACTGGGTAGATAGCCTTTCAAAATGCCTCTGTATATAAATGAATCCGAATGGGCTCATCTTGTCTTCTACCTAGAGTTAAAAGGTATGTAGGGTGGGGCAGTATCAGACCTCCTTAGCCCCCAGCCCTCAGCTGCCAAGGCCACAATGGAACATGTCTGAAATGGCCTGGAGAAATGTTAATTGGTCAGTTATGCAGGAACCTTGTGGTTTCCAAAGCCAGTTGATAAAATTAAATTGGAAAATATGAGAAATAGTAAAAGTCGAATGAAAATTTGGAATATTTAAAGAAACTTTATTTCAATTAGTTATGTTTTATCTTTCAGGTAATTTATTGATGTTAAATTGAATCTGCTTCTAAGACAAAGGTTCAGTCTGTCATGAGAATAAGATTCCTGAGTCAGAAACCAAGCCATATGGCTTTAAGAAAAACTAAGGTTTTTAAAGATCTTTGGGTTAAATAACTATTGTTTCTTGGTAACTTACGATAAACTCCTGACAAGTTTGAAAGCCACAAAAATTTTCATAAAGAAAAAGTCCTAAAAAGGTTTATTTAATATGATATAAATTACATGGAACATGTTTTTAAAGTCGTAAGAAGTGCCTGATTCTTTCTTTTTGGGTTGTTGCTAACTTCGTTGATTTATCTTTGGAGTCTAACCCCATTAAAAGCCAATGGTTTGACTGCAGAATTCACATCATTTACCTATGAAGTGATTTTTGTTGCTGTTCAGGTATTTAGAGCCTTAATGGTCTTGGTATATTCTTGATATATCCTGACTGCATGGTGTTGTGTCTCAATATTATGCGTTACATCTGAAGTTCTTTAAAAATATGGTTAATGGTTCGTACCTGATTTCTGTCAGGTCTTTTATTATCAAGGATTATGTATTACCAATTAATCATGCCTATATTAAGTTTTTGTCAGCTACAGATAAGTTTTTACTTTACTGATTTCCTGAAAACACTTGACCAAAATATCTAAACTAAACGGCACTATGGGTTTTATGCGAGAATACTCCTGATGCTTTAAGGTCCGACTTTCTGGAGATAAGAAACCATATTCCTCTTTTCTCCTAAATTATCTAACTAGTGGGTTTAAATATTGTAACTCTTGAATTAAAAGTTCTTGTTGACAAACTTAACAAAGTTGTGGATATCATGACCAGAAAGGTGTCTGAAATTTGCCCCATGAGTTTACAAATTAGAATAGCAATCTTAGGCTTGGCAGAATGCTGAGGCACATGAAAAACAGTTACTGATGCTGCTTATGCGTGAACAAACACCTCAGGAAATTTGTTTCCTTGGTTCAAAGGCCTTAGAGTCATGGTTTTGAAACAGGCTGCTCAGCCATATTTTGAACCGTACCTGAGCCATTTTTTCTCTTCTTCCTTCTTTCTCTTCTTTCCCTCCGCCAGCCCATCCTTGCCTCCAAGTAAGATCCTGATGGTTAAGTGTTAACCAATGTTTCCTCTAAGACTGTGGAAAACAAGTGATATTGATCTAAGCCTGTCAAATAAGACAAAGGATGGCGCCAGCTACGCCCTGAGCTGATGGGATAATGGCAGGAAAAGATCAACACGTTTGAGAAAGGACCATCAAAACCAAACAAGAAAAAGAGCGCACATTCCACAAGTCCCTAAAACTTATCGCCCCTTTTCCCTTAAAAACCCGAACCCATCTGTAGTCTGGTGAGACAGACGACTTTAGGAGGAGATCATTCCCCTCTGTCTCCATATACCGGTATATCTAATAAAGCTCTTGCTACCCACCTCACCCCGTCTCAAGAATTGGCTATCTGCGGCAGGCGGCTCTAACTTGTGAAATTGCAGTAACAGTTTCAGTGGTAAATTCAGACAATTAGCCTAATGTTAGCGTTTCTATTCTACCTCCTGATTTGCTGTAAGGTGCCTGAGATCTTAAAAAGAGATAGTATTGAATATTTTTAATCAAAGATTCTATAACAAGATCATGCCATGAAAGACTTGTACATAATTCTCTTAGAATCCAGATTTCTGACTTTCATAGAAGTTGGGGCAACCCACACAGGCCATAGCCTTTGGGTATCCTTTTATAAACAATTGTCCAGATAAACTAGCAAGATGATTTTGCTCTGGGCATTGTGCTTTTTTTGAAGAATTCAGTCTGTTTTGAAAAACTGACTCCAAAGATTAGACTGAGTTATGTTTAGGGTAAATATGCAGAAAATTATGTATCTTAAACCAGATTCTCAGAGATCAACCTCATGGCACAGACTTCATCTTGTCTTAGATTCCAGTTCTGCTTCTGAATAAGCGATCCATGACTGTTAATAGGTAAACCAAAGAGGGACAGCTTGCCCTCAGTGAGAATGCTTAGTATGTTTTAGATGGATTAACAGAAGGCCTCCAACAAGAAAAGCCAATGGTGAAAACTTAGTTGTCACATGTAAGTTTTTGTATATTTTCTGTTTTCTCTGGACAAACTTTGTGTGTTGAAGGTAATGTTAAGTTTATCATCCTTTGTAAAACAAGAGTCAGAAGAAAGCCCATTGGTCCAACACTCAGGGTATGGTTGGTAACTTTAATTCCTATTTATGGTATATTTACATTGGAGAAATCTTTAAGAAATTTATGCAAAAAAAAAAAAGAAAGATTAGAGAGTGTGTAGAAGACCCTGAGAGATTTAAGGATGAGTTCGTGAAATGCAGCTTGAATTTTAATCTGACCTAGAGAGATGTGATGGTCATTTTAACTCACTGTTGTAGTACGGATGAAGACACTAAGATCCTGACTAAGGCTAGAGGAGGACAGACAGACGGTGGTAACTGGCCACAACCAACACATGTTATTTTCAGACTGGGAGGAGAAACAGTCCCCAATGCGGAGCCAAATTGGGATTACAATAGAGATGGTACAAAAAAAAAAAAAAGAAAAAAAAAGCCAACTCTTTAGTTCCATGTGTAATAGGCAAGATTTAGAAGCGTATAGCCAAGCCTGTTAATTATAATAGGGTAAAAGAAATTACCCAGACAGAAGAGAACTCAGCAGGCTGATTGAGGCTTTTAAGAAATAGTCTGACCCTGAGTGTCCAAAAGAAAAGACTTTGCTAACTATGATTAAAAAGAAACTGCAAAAGATAGAGGCAGAACCCCAGATGCCACTCTCATGACTGGTTGAGGAAAACTTTAAGGTCTTTAAGAGCAGGGAACTGGAAGCAGAAGAGAAGATGAAGAAAAAGTCCTGATTGTTGGCAGTAGCACATCAGGACCCACCTCGAGGTAACCCAACGGGATCTTAAAGACGAAGGCCTCCACAAGAATTTCTTCATAGGCTGGTGAGTATCAAGCCAGACCAATGTGGGTATTGAAAAAAGGAGAGGCCATTAAGGTGGATTGTCCTGAGTGTTCTATAACAGGGTACCCAGTTGACTTCCACCAGAAGCCAGTACAGGCAGGCCCACAGTGCCTGATGTCCCTCTTGGAAGAGAAGGAAGAGTAGCCCTATCGACAAGGCCCAGAAGTCCACTCAGCTCCGGCCAGAAGACCATCACTATTTCTGCAACGGAGCCTTGGGTTACTCTTGACATGGGAGGTAAGGAGACTGAATTTTTGCTAGACACGAAAGCTACCTTCCCTGTTTTAACCCAAAATCCAGTCATGACTGTATAATCATCGGGGTTGACAGAAAGCTTAAGGTAAACAACTTTACTTTTCCCCTTTCCTGTGGTGGGCCAAAGAATGTAAAAAACAAAAGAGGGGGAGGTCAAGATACTTGGTGGGCAGTGCAGAAAACATTCCCCTCTATTACTCCGTTTCTACCCTTTTGGGGCCCACCTCCTAGATACCCCAGAGTTAAACTTAAAAGTGTGCCAAACTTTGAACCCTGCCACCCTTTTATACAATTATCAGCCAGACTGGTATTATTGAGACAAGAGCTTTACCACCAGAAACGTCAGCCCAAAAAGCTAACTGCCCTGGTGCGTGCCCTAAGAGAAAAGAAGGGTTTTTTCTTAGGATGAGACAGGATGGATGAAGAATGATGAGAGAATATATGTTCCTGAGCACTTATTATGGAAAATAGTAAAAGCGTTCCATGATGCCACACACTATGGCAGGGATGCCCTCCTAAGACTATTGTCTAAATGTATAAAAAGAAAAGGGCTATTAAAACAAATAGTTCCCTGATTTAGACCACTAAGGTCTTTCCGTGACAGAAGCCACGGTAGTGTCTACAGCCTTAACGGGAGGAATAATATTATTCACGTTCGGCCCCTGCCTGTTTAAGCTTTTAGTCAGGCCAAGCTCCTGGTCATGCAAGGCTACCAACTGATTCCCTAAGATGGGGTACTGATAGTAACTTAGATCAGGTAGTGAAAGACTTCTGCTCCGTTAGGAAAAACAATGCCCCAGTCCAGCAAGAAGAAGTTACAGAAGCAGAGACCTTCATCCACATTCCCATAAAGATTCATGGGGTTGAACCTCTCGGGGGAGTAAGACAAGTGAGCAAAGGCCTGAGATTAGAGGGTGCCTGTTTGAGAAATAGTGAAGAAACTGGTGTGCTTAGAGGAAAAGAAAGTAAAAGAGAAATACACTACATTATAAGAGAGGTAATAGGGGGATGAGTGTGGAACCCAGAGACTTTGTAAGACAAAGAACAGAGGGACCCACAAATCTGCAAAGTAACAAGATATAGGCCAGGGTGCAAAAACAAAGCCATTCCCCAGAGGAACGGAGCAGGCAGGGTATCTAAAAACAGCTCACAAACTTCTTTAAAGTTGCATTTCAGAAAAAGCTGGAGAAAACCAGGCCCAAGGACATGCACAAAACATCCACCTGTGACCGCTGTGAGACCTTCCACCAGCGGCAATGAGGGGCTACAGACCCAGCCAGGGAATAGACCCCGGAGAGCAGGAAAATGCCCAGGCGTGACATCCCATAATACGTCCTGCTACGAATCCCAGCAGCATCCAGTACAGAAGCCATCTTGGAAAGCTACTACCCAAGCACCTTAGTTAACATATCTCCACCTACACCTATAAGTACACACAAACCTAATCCTGCCAAAGAACATTTAAAAACTCAGGCCATTCTTTTATTCTGAGAGATCAGGGTAGGCCATTGCTCTAGACCCTCCTCATCTCCAATTACAAGCATCTCTGATAAAACTACATGCCTTATATACTCATTACTGACCAGCGAGAGGCAAGAACCTTATTCCAGTAACATCCTCATGGGTGGAAACCCCTGCTGTGGACAGGTTTGACACACCTGGAGAGTAGGCAGGCACCTCTTTTCCACTTAGGTTAGGGTATCAGTAGGCAAGGCGCCCTTCCCCACCATGTATGGCTGCTCTCTCTATGTGTTCATTCAGGAAATCTCTTCATTCTACCCCTGACAACATCACAAGTATGAGGGGCCTGTCAGAGAGCCTGGAGATTAAACAGGGGAGGCTTCTGGCTGTACCGCTTTCCAAAGGACGCAGAATAGCAGGTAGACTCTCTGGACTGTATTAGCTTCTGTTAATTGGCGTGGGAAATACACTACGGGCGAACCCTAGCCAGGTGGACCTTGTGGGCAGATGTAATCTCAGGAGACTAATATTTCCGCTGATCCTTAGTGTGCTGAAAACCGCCCAGGGCCAAGTGGGATGGGTAGAGAACATTGACCCACACCTCCCCGGGGCCTTTTCTGGGACTAAAGATCCGACCTGGTCTCAACGTCATCACCCTCTCACCACACATCTTTCCAGAACACATAATCCTGCCTTTCTCCATCAGTGCCTTATCCTACTAAGAAAAAAAGCATGCCGCTAAAAAAGGCCCATGCCAGGGAAATCGAGGAGGCACTGCCATTTACCAAATTTTTGCTGTCTACAAGTCCCCGCCTCTGGTGCAAGACTCCGTATGTGGCCGGGCTCCAAAAGCAAGGCCGAAATCCTGGCAGCCTGGGCCCCAGCAGTCCAATGCTTTATGGACGTGGGGACACGGATGACTTGTTTGCCACATACAGGACAAATCCTTGGGCCCTTCACTGGCTCGCCATTCAGCTCCACGACGTCGACTTCTGCCCCTGGCCTTTGGCCGGTGCCCGATTAAACGTGTGCTCCGCAGCGATCTTTCTACACTCATCACTATCATTCTGCCACCAGGGGATATGTGAGCGTGGGAGTCACCATTTGTCACTGGCAGCAGTGTCACATGTCACTAGACTTCCAGATATCAGCAGACCTAGGCTGCCTTCTCCCCCAAAAAGGTCCCGAATACCTTATTCCAGATGCTGACACCTGGGCACTGGCAGAAATTAATTTTCATCAACACAGAGGTGTAAGTAAGGGTCACCAGGCCAGGTAGGTGAAGGCCAGATGGGCGGGACTAAGGCTTATTTGCCATCACCATGGAGACAGTCCCCCACCGGAAGAGTGGACGGAGCTTATGAGGAGACTGGTGACAAGACTCAGCCAATGGCAGAGATCTGGCCCAACAAGAAAACGACACAGGACCCTCCATTGTGACCTATGACACCTAGTGGCCACAGGATTTGAGCACACCCCGGGAAAGGGTACGCAGGCACAAGGGACCCCCTGGTGCGGATGGCTTCAGGGCATTGGCAGAGCAGGGAGGGTCCAATTTTCCCACTTCCCTGAGGATATCAGTAGGCAAGGCATCCCCACTCAGCATCTCTTGCCTCTCTCTGTCTCTCTCTGCTTGAGTTCCTTCTCTGAAATCTCTTCCTTCTCCCCCTTGTCACTTCACACCTTGGAGTGCCTGACAGAGGGCCTAGAGACCAAAGAGCAAAGGGGGAAGGCCTCTGGCTCTACGGCTTGCCCATGGGGAGAGAAGTTCTGGTAGTCTATCTGGAAGGTCTAGAGAGTAGTGATTCACTGGGGAGCTACATCACGGGCGGACCTGGCCAGGTGAAGCTTGACATCACCGTGGGACCTGGCCAGGTGAAGCTTGCTGACAAGTGGTAGCCTCTCCATAGACTACTAATTCCGCTGATAACATTCTATGCAAATAACCGGCTGAGTGCCATGGGCAGAAAACATTGACACATTCATGCCAGAGTCCTACTCTGGGTCTGAAGAGTCCACCCTGGTCTCCAGCAACTCATCATCTCAGCACACACTTTGCCTGCATGCATGGAGACCGCCTCTCTTCACGAATGTCTTCACCTGCTAGGAAACACACGATGTCACTCAGCCAAAGGAGAGCACAGGCAAAGTCAACTGAAGCCCCCATTTTCACGATTTGGCCCTCTGCTGCTCCACAGCCTCCGGTGGCACACTGCATGTGTGTCACTTCTCGGTAGACAAGGCCGAAGTAAGGGCATCCAGGGCCCCAGCCGTCCAGAGTCTACGGATGGCGGCAGATGGATCACCTCTTTGCCTCCTACAGCAGGGGGGCCTGGGCCCTAGACTGGCTCCACTAGAGCTCCACGACCTCAGCTATTTTCCCTGACCTTTGACCCGTGCCCTCGTGAGTGTGTCATCTCTACTTCCACTTCTCTTCCCACCACACTGAATCCGCCACCTGCGGATACCTGAGAGTGGTCATCAACATCTATCGCTGGCTGCAGTGTCACAGGTCACTAGGTATCTAGGCTCAGGCTGACCTTGGCTGTCTTCTGCCCAGGCAAGGAGCCTAATCCTTCCAAGGAAATCAGGACACGTGCTCACTGGCCGACATCCTTTCTTTCATCCACACAGCGGTCTAGATGAGGGGAAAGAGGCCAGGTAGGCCAGGTGAAGGCTGAGTGTGGGGCCTAAGGCTTCTTTCCCAATCACCATGGTGACAGCCACCGCAAGGCTGGGCGGAACTTCTGACGGGGACGAGTCACAAACACTCAGCCAATAGGAGAGGTCCAGCCTAACCGGCCAGTTCCGCAGAGCCCTCCATTTTACCCATGGACAGACAACGGCCCCTTGCGTCTTTGGACACAAAATCGAGGGCACCCAGGCAATAACTTCACAGTAGGCAACCCCTGATGTGAACACGTTCGACACACCGGGACAGCAGGCAGGTACCTCTTTTCCACTTACGCTAGGATATCACTATGCAAGGCGCCCTTCCTCAGCAACTGTGGCCTCTCTGTATGTGTTCACTCAGAGGAATCTCTTCGTTCTACCCCTGAGACACATCACAAGTATGAGGGGCCTGAGAGAGAGCCTAGACATGGAACGGGGAAGGGTTCCGGCTGTACTGCTTCCCCGTGGGTAGAAAATAGCAGGTAGTCTCTCAGGAAGGTCTTAGCTTCTGTTAACTGACACGCACAATACAGTAGGGGCGGACCCTGGCCAGGTGGAGCTTGTGGGCAGATGCAACCTCTCCGGCGACGAATAATTGCGCTGCTGCTTTGTATGGTGAAAACCTCCCCCCGCCAAGGGGGATGGGTAGAGAACATTGACCCACACCCGCCAGGGGCCTTTCCTGGGACTAAAGATCCCAACGTGGTCTCAACGTCGTCACCCTCTCAACACGCACCTTTCCTGCACACGTAATCCTGCCTTTCTCCGTCAGGGCCCTATCCTACCAGGAAAAAAAGCAAGCCGCTCAAAAAGGCCGATGCCAGGGAAATCGAGGAAACACTGCCAGTTCCCCAATTTTTGCTGTCTACATGTCCCCGCCTTCGGTGCAAGGCTGCCTATGTGGCCGGGCTCCGAAGGCAAGGCCGAAATCCTGGCAGCCTGGGCCCCAGCAGTGCAATGGTTGATGGACGTGGGGACACGGATGACCTGTTCGCCACATCCTTGGGCCCTTCACTGGCTCGCCATTCAGCTCCACGACGTCCACTACTGGCCCTGGCCTTTGCTTTGGCTGGTGCCCCATTAAACGTGTGCTCCGGAGCCATGTTTCTCCACCCATCACTAGCATTCTGCCACCAGGGGATATGTGAGTGTGGGAGTCACCATTTGTCACTGGCAGCAGTGTCACAAGTCACTAGACTTCCAGCTACCCGCTGACCTAGGCTGCCTTCTGCCCCAGGCAAGGTCCCGAATCCTTTATCCCAGATGCTGACACCTGGGCACTGGCGGACATTGATTTTTATCAACACAGAGGTCTGAGTGAGGGTCAGAGGGCCAGGTAGGTGAAGTCAAGGCCAGGTGGGCGGGGCTAAGGCTTCTTTGCCATCACCATAGAGACAGTCCCCCCACCGCAAGAGTGGGCGGAGCTTGGGATGGGCCTGCTGACAAGACTGAGCCAATGGCAGAGATCCGGCCCGCCAGGCAGATGACACGGGGCCCTCCATTGTGACCTATGACCCCTAGTGGCCACAGGATTTGAGCACACCCCGGGAAAGGCTACGCAGGCACAAGGGAGCCCCTGGTGCGGACTGCTTCAGGGCATTGGCAGAGCACGCCAGGTACCTCTTTCCCACTTTCCTGAGGATATCAGTAGGCAAGGCATCCCCACTCAGCATCTCTTGCCTCTCTCTGTCTCTCTCTGCTTGTCTTCGTTCTCTGAAATCTCTTCCTTCTCCCCCTTGTCACTTCACACCTTGGAGTGCCTGACACAGGGCCTTGAGACGAAAGAACAAAGGGGGAAGGCCTCTGGCTCTACTGCTTGCCCATGGGGAGAGAAGTTCTGGTAGTCCATCTGGAAGGTCTAGAGAGTAGTGATTGATTGGGGAGCTGCATCACGGGTGGACCTGGCCAGGTGAAGCTCCCTGACAAGTGGCAGCCTCTCCGGAGACTACTAATTCCGCTGATAACATTCTATGCAAATAACCGGCTGAGTGCCATGGGCAGAAAACATTGACACATACCTGCCAGAGGCCTATTTTGGGTCTGAAGAGTCCACCCTGGTCTCCAGCAACTCATCATCTCAGCACACACTTTGCCTGCACGCATGGAAACCGCCTCTCTCCACGAATGTCTTCACCTGCTAGGAAACACACGATGTCACTCAGCCAAAGGAGAGCACAGGCAAAGTCAACTGAAGCCCCCATTTTCAAGATTTTGCCCTCTGCTGCTCCACAGCCTCCGGCGGCACACTGCATGTGCGTCACTTCTCGGTAGACAAGGCCGAAATCCGGGCATCCAGGGCCCCAGCCGTCTACAGTCTACGGATGGCGGCATATGGATCACCTCTTTGCCTCGTACAGCAGGGAGGCCTGGGCCCTAGACTGGCTCCGCTAGAGCTCCACGACCTCAGCTATTTTCCCTGACCTTTGACCCGTGCCCTCGTGAGTGTGTCATCTCTACTTCCACTTCTCTTCCCACCACACTGAATCCGCCACCTGCGGATACCTGAGCGTGGACATCAACATCTATCACTGGCTACAGTGTCACAGGTCACTAGGTGTCTAGGCTCAGGCTGACCTTGGCTGTCTTCTGCCCAGGCAAGGAGCCTAATCCTTCCAAGGAAATCAGGACACGTGCTCACTGGCCGACATCCTTTCTTTCATCCACACAGCGGTCTAGATGAGGGGAAAGAGGCCAGGTAGGCCAGGTGAAGGCTGAGTGTGGGGCCTAAGGCTTCTTTCCCAATCACCATGGTGACAGCCACCGCAAGGCTGGGCGGAACTTCTGACGGGGATGAGTCACAAACACTCAGCCAATAGGAGAGGTCCAGCCTAACCGGCCAGTTCCGCAGAGCCCTCCATTTTACCCAAGGGCAGACAACGGCCCCTTGCGTCTTTGGACACAAAATCGAGGGCACCCAGGGAATAACTTCACAGTAGGCAACCCCTGATGTGAACACGTTCGACACACCGGGACAGCAGGCAGGTACCTCTTTTCCACTTACGCTAGGATATCACTAGGCAAGGCGCCCTTCCTCAGCATCTGTGGCCTCTCTGTATGTGTTCACTCAGAGGAATCTCTTCGTTCTACCCCTGAGACACATCACAAGTATGAGGGGCCTGAGAGAGAGCCTAGACATGGAACGGGGGAGGGTTCCGGCTGTACTGCTTCCCCGTGGGTAGAAAATAGCAGGTAGTCTCTCTGGAAGGTCTTAGCTTCTGTTGACTGACACGCACAATACAGTAGGGGCGGACCCTGGCCAGGTGGAGCTTGTGGGCAGATGCAACCTCTCCGGCGACGAATAATTGCGCTGCTGCTTTGTAAGGTGAAAACCTCCCCCCACCAAGGGGGGTGGGTAGAGAACATTGACCCACACCCGCCAGGGGCCTTTCCTGGGACTAAAGATCCCAACATGGTCTCAACGTCGTCACCCACTCAACACGCACCTTCCCTGCGCACGTAATCCTGCCTTTCTCCGTCAGGGCCCTATCCTACCAGGAAAAAAAGCAAGCTGCTCAAAAAGGCCCATACCAGGGTAATCGAGGAAACACTGCCAGTTCCCCAATTTTTGCTGTCTACATGTCTCCGCCTTCGGTGCAAGGCTGCCTATGTGGCCGGGCTCCGAAGGCAAGGCCGAAATCCTGGCAGCCTGGGCCCCAGCAGTGCAATGGTTGATGGACGTGGGGACACGGATGACCTGTTCGCCACATCCTTGGGCCCTTCACTGGCTCGCCATTCAGCTCCACGACGTCCACTACTGGCCCTGGCCTTTGCTTTGGCTGGTGCCCCATTAAACGTGTGCTCCGGAGCCATGTTTCTCCACCCATCACTAGAATTCTGCCACCAGGGGATATGTGAGTGTGGGAGTCACCATTTGTCACTGGCAGCAGTGTCACAAGTCACTAGACTTCCAGCTACCCGCTGACCTAGGCTGCCTTCTGCCCCAGGCAAGGTCCCGAATCCTTTATCCCAGATGCTGACACCTGGGCACTGGCGGACATTGATTTTTATCAACACAGAGGTCTGAGTGAGGGTCAGAGGGCCAGGTAGGTGAAGTCAAGGCCAGGTGGGCGGGGCTAAGGCTTCTTTGCCATCACCATAGAGACAGTCCCCCCACCGCAAGAGTGGGCGGAGCTTGGGATGGGCCTGCTGACAAGACTGAGCCAATGGCAGAGATCCGGCCCGCCAGGCAGATGACACAGGGCCCTCCATTGTGACCTATGACCCCTAGTGGCCACAGGATTTGAGCACACCCCGGGAAAGGCTACGCAGGCACAAGGGAGCCCCTGGTGCGGACTGCTTCAGGGCATTGGCAGAGCACGCCAGGTACCTCTTTCCCACTTTCCTGAGGATATCAGTAGGCAAGGCATCCCCACTCAGCATCTCTTGCCTCTCTCTGTCTCTCTCTGCTTGTCTTCGTTCTCTGAAATCTCTTCCTTCTCCCCCTTGTCACTTCACACCTTGGAGTGCCTGACACAGGGCCTTGAGACGAAAGAACAAAGGGGGAAGGCCTCTGGCTCTACTGCTTGCCCATGGGGAGAGAAGTTCTGGTAGTCCATCTGGAAGGTCTAGAGAGTAGTGATTGATTGGGGAGCTACATCACGGGTGGACCTGGCCAGGTGAAGCTCCCTGACAAGTGGCAGCCTCTCCGGAGACTACTAATTCCGCTGATAACATTCTATGCAAATAACCGGCTGAGTGCCATGGGCAGAAAACATTGACACATACCTGCCAGAGGCCTATTCTGGGTCTGAAGAGTCCACCCTGGTCTCCAGCAACTCATCATCTCAGCACACACTTTGCCTGCACGCATGGAAACCGCCTCTCTCCACGAATGTCTTCACCTGCTAGGAAACACACGATGTCACTCAGCCAAAGGAGAGCACAGGCAAAGTCAACTGAAGCCCCCGTTTTCAAGATTTTGCCCTCTGCTGCTCCACAGCCTCCGGCGGCACACTGCATGTGCGTCACTTCTCGGTAGACAAGGCCGAAATCCGGGCATCCAGGGCCCCAGCCGTCTACAGTCTACGGATGGCGGCATATGGATCACCTCTTTGCCTCGTACAGCAGGGAGGCCTGGGCCCTAGACTGGCTCCGCTAGAGCTCCACGACCTCAGCTATTTTCCCTGACCTTTGACCCGTGCCCTCGTGAGTGTGTCATCTCTACTTCCACTTCTCTTCCCACCACACTGAATCCGCCACCTGCGGATACCTGAGCGTGGACATCAACATCTATCACTGGCTGCAGTGTCACAGGTCACTAGGTGTCTAGGCTCAGGCTGACCTTGGCTGTCTTCTGCCCAGGCAAGGAGCCTAATCCTTCCAAGGAAATCAGGACACGTGCTCACTGGCCGACATCCTTTCTTTCATCCACACAGCGGTCTAGATGAGGGGAAAGAGGCCAGGTAGGCCAGGTGAAGGCTGAGTGTGGGGCCTAAGGCTTCTTTCCCAATCACCATGGTGACAGCCACCGCAAGGCTGGGCGGAACTTCTGACGGGGACGAGTCACAAACACTCAGCCAATAGGAGAGGTCCAGCCTAACCGGCCAGTTCCGCAGAGCCCTCCATTTTACCCATGGACAGACAACGGCCCCTTGCGTCTTTGGACACAAAATCGAGGGCACCCAGGGAATAACTTCACAGTAGGCAACCCCTGATGTGAACACGTTCGACACACCGGGACAGCAGGCAGGTACCTCTTTTCCACTTACGCTAGGATATCACTAGGCAAGGCGCCCTTCCTCAGCATCTGTGGCCTCTCTGTATGTGTTCACTCAGAGGAATCTCTTCGTTCTACCCCTGAGACACATCACAAGTATGAGGGGCCTGAGAGAGAGCCTAGACATGGAACGGGGGAGGGTTCCGGCTGTACTGCTTCCCCGTGGGTAGAAAATAGCAGGTAGTCTCTCTGGAAGGTCTTAGCTTCTGTTGACTGACACGCGCAATACAGTAGGGGCGGACCCTGGCCAGGTGGAGCTTGTGGGCAGATGCAACCTCTCCGGCGACGAATAATTGCGCTGCTGCTTTGTATGGTGAAAACCTCCCCCCGCCAAGGGGGATGGGTAGAGAACATTGACCCACACCCGCCAGGGGCCTTTCTTGGGACTAAAGATCCCAACATGGTCTCAACGTCGTCACCCACTCAACACGCAACTTTCCTGCACACGTAATCCTGCCTTTCTCCGTCAGGGCCCTATCCTACCAGGAAAAAAAGCAAGCCGCTCAAAAAGGCCCATGCCAGGGAAATCGAGGAAACACTGCCAGTTCCCCAATTTTTGCTGTCTACATGTCCCCGCCTTCGGTGCAAGGCTGCCTATGTGGCCGGGCTCCGAAGGCAAGGCCGAAATCCTGGCAGCCTGGGCCCCAGCAGTGCAATGGTTGATGGACGTGGGGACACGGATGACCTGTTCGCCACATCCTTGGGCCCTTCACTGGCTCGCCATTCAGCTCCACGACGTCCACTACTGGCCCTGGCCTTTGCTTTGGCTGGTGCCCCATTAAACGTGTGCTCCGGAGCGATCTTTCTCCACCCATCACTAGCATTCTGCCACCAGGGGATATGTGAGTGTGGGAGTCAGCATTTGTCACTGGCAGCAGTGTCACAAGTCACTAGACTTCCAGCTACCCGCTGACCTAGGCTGCCTTCTGCCCCAGGCAAGGTCCCGAATCCTTTATCCCAGATGCTGACACCTGGGCACTGGCGGACATTGATTTTTATCAACACAGAGGTCTGAGTGAGGGTCAGAGGGCCAGGTAGGTGAAGTCAAGGCCAGGTGGGCGGGGCTAAGGCTTCTTTGCCATCACCATAGAGACAGTCCCCCCACCGCAAGAGTGGGCGGAGCTTGGGATGGGCCTGCTGACAAGACTGAGCCAATGGCAGAGATCCGGCCCGCCAGGCAGATGACACAGGGCCCTCCATTGTGACCTATGACCCCTAGTGGCCACAGGATTTGAGCACACCCCGGGAAAGGCTACGCAGGCACAAGGGAGCCCCTGGTGCGGACTGCTTCAGGGCATTGGCAGAGCACGCCAGGTACCTCTTTCCCACTTTCCTGAGGATATCAGTAGGCAAGGCATCCCCACTCAGCATCTCTTGCCTCTCTCTGTCTCTCTCTGCTTGTCTTCGTTCTCTGAAATCTCTTCCTTCTCCCCCTTGTCACTTCACACCTTGGAGTGCCTGACACAGGGCCTTGAGACGAAAGAACAAAGGGGGAAGGCCTCTGGCTCTACTGCTTGCCCATGGGGAGAGAAGTTCTGGTAGTCCATCTGGAAGGTCTAGAGAGTAGTGATTGATTGGGGAGCTACATCACGGGTGGACCTGGCCAGGTGAAGCTCCCTGACAAGTGGCAGCCTCTCCGGAGACTACTAATTCCGCTGATAACATTCTATGCAAATAACCGGCTGAGTGCCATGGGCAGAAAACATTGACACATACCTGCCAGAGGCCTATTCTGGGTCTGAAGAGTCCACCCTGGTCTCCAGCAACTCATCATCTCAGCACACACTTTGCCTGCACGCATGGAAACCGCCTCTCTCCACGAATGTCTTCACCTGCTAGGAAACACACGATGTCACTCAGCCAAAGGAGAGCACAGGCAAAGTCAACTGAAGCCCCCATTTTCAAGATTTTGCCCTCTGCTGCTCTACAGCCTCCGGTGGCACACTGCATGTGCGTCACTTCTCGGTAGACAAGGCCGAAATCCGGGCATCCAGGGCCCCAGCCGTCTACAGTCTACGGATGGCGGCATATGGATCACCTCTTTGCCTCGTACAGCAGGGAGGCCTGGGCCCTAGACTGGCTCCGCTAGAGCTCCACGACCTCAGCTATTTTCCCTGACCTTTGACCCGTGCCCTCGTGAGTGTGTCATCTCTACTTCCACTTCTCTTCCCACCACACTGAATCCGCCACCTGCGGATACCTGAGCGTGGACATCAACATCTATCACTGGCTGCAGTGTCACAGGTCACTAGGTGTCTAGGCTCAGGCTGACCTTGGCTGTCTTCTGCCCAGGCAAGGAGCCTAATCCTTCCAAGGAAATCAGGACACGTGCTCACTGGCCGACATCCTTTCTTTCATCCACACAGCGGTCTAGATGAGGGGAAAGAGGCCAGGTAGGCCAGGTGAAGGCTGAGTGTGGGGCCTAAGGCTTCTTTCCCAATCACCATGGTGACAGCCACCGCAAGGCTGGGCGGAACTTCTGACGGGGACGAGTCACAAACACTCAGCCAATAGGAGAGGTCCAGCCTAACCGGCCAGTTCCGCAGAGCCCTCCATTTTACCCATGGACAGACAACGGCCCCTTGCGTCTTTGGACACAAAATCGAGGGCACCCAGGGAATAACTTCACAGTAGGCAACCCCTGATGTGAACACGTTCGACACACCGGGACAGCAGGCAGGTACCTCTTTTCCACTTACGCTAGGATATCACTAGGCAAGGCGCCCTTCCTCAGCATCTGTGGCCTCTCTGTATGTGTTCACTCAGAGGAATCTCTTCGTTCTACCCCTGAGACACATCACAAGTATGAGGGGCCTGAGAGAGAGCCTAGACATGGAACGGGGGAGGGTTCCGGCTGTACTGCTTCCCCGTGGGTAGAAAATAGCAGGTAGTCTCTCTGGAAGGTCTTAGCTTCTGTTGACTGACACGCGCAATACAGTAGGGGCGGACCCTGGCCAGGTGGAGCTTGTGGGCAGATGCAACCTCTCCGGCGACGAATAATTGCGCTGCTGCTTTGTATGGTGAAAACCTCCCCCCGCCAAGGGGGATGGGTAGAGAACATTGACCCACACCCGCCAGGGGCCTTTCTTGGGACTAAAGATCCCAACATGGTCTCAACGTCGTCACCCACTCAACACGCAACTTTCCTGCACACGTAATCCTGCCTTTCTCCGTCAGGGCCCTATCCTACCAGGAAAAAAAGCAAGCCGCTCAAAAAGGCCCATGCCAGGGAAATCGAGGAAACACTGCCAGTTCCCCAATTTTTGCTGTCTACATGTCCCCGCCTTCGGTGCAAGGCTGCCTATGTGGCCGGGCTCCAAAGGCAAGGCCGAAATCCTGGCAGCCTGGGCCCCAGCAGTGCAATGGTTGATGGACGTGGGGACACGGATGACCTGTTCGCCACATCCTTGGGCCCTTCACTGGCTCGCCATTCAGCTCCACGACGTCCACTACTGGCCCTGGCCTTTGCTTTGGCTGGTGCCCCATTAAACGTGTGCTCCGGAGCGATCTTTCTCCACCCATCACTAGCATTCTGCCACCAGGGGATATGTGAGTGTGGGAGTCAGCATTTGTCACTGGCAGCAGTGTCACAAGTCACTAGACTTCCAGCTACCCGCTGACCTAGGCTGCCTTCTGCCCCAGGCAAGGTCCCGAATCCTTTATCCCAGATGCTGACACCTGGGCACTGGCGGACATTGATTTTTATCAACACAGAGGTCTGAGTGAGGGTCAGAGGGCCAGGTAGGTGAAGTCAAGGCCAGGTGGGCGGGGCTAAGGCTTCTTTGCCATCACCATAGAGACAGTCCCCCCACCGCAAGAGTGGGCGGAGCTTGGGATGGGCCTGCTGACAAGACTGAGCCAATGGCAGAGATCCGGCCCGCCAGGCAGATGACACAGGGCCCTCCATTGTGACCTATGACCCCTAGTGGCCACAGGATTTGAGCACACCCCGGGAAAGGCTACGCAGGCACAAGGGAGCCCCTGGTGCGGACTGCTTCAGGGCATTGGCAGAGCACGCCAGGTACCTCTTTCCCACTTTCCTGAGGATATCAGTAGGCAAGGCATCCCCACTCAGCATCTCTTGCCTCTCTCTGTCTCTCTCTGCTTGTCTTCGTTCTCTGAAATCTCTTCCTTCTCCCCCTTGTCACTTCACACCTTGGAGTGCCTGACACAGGGCCTTGAGACGAAAGAACAAAGGGGGAAGGCCTCTGGCTCTACTGCTTGCCCATGGGGAGAGAAGTTCTGGTAGTCCATCTGGAAGGTCTAGAGAGTAGTGATTGATTGGGGAGCTACATCACGGGCGGACCTGGCCAGGTGAAGCTCCCTGACAAGTGGCAGCCTCTCCGGAGACTACTAATTCCGCTGATAACATTCTATGCAAATAACCGGCTGAGTGCCATGGGCAGAAAACATTGACACATACCTGCCAGAGGCCTATTCTGGGTCTGAAGAGTCCACCCTGGTCTCCAGCAACTCATCATCTCAGCACACACTTTGCCTGCACGCATGGAAACCGCCTCTCTCCACGAATGTCTTCACCTGCTAGGAAACACACGATGTCACTCAGCCAAAGGAGAGCACAGGCAAAGTCAACTGAAGCCCCCATTTTCAAGATTTTGCCCTCTGCTGCTCTACAGCCTCCGGTGGCACACTGCATGTGCGTCACTTCTCGGTAGACAAGGCCGAAATCCGGGCATCCAGGGCCCCAGCCGTCTACAGTCTACGGATGGCGGCATATGGATCACCTCTTTGCCTCGTACAGCAGGGAGGCCTGGGCCCTAGACTGGCTCCGCTAGAGCTCCACGACCTCAGCTATTTTCCCTGACCTTTGACCCGTGCCCTCGTGAGTGTGTCATCTCTACTTCCACTTCTCTTCCCACCACACTGAATCCGCCACCTGCGGATACCTGAGCGTGGACATCAACATCTATCACTGGCTGCAGTGTCACAGGTCACTAGGTGTCTAGGCTCAGGCTGACCTTGGCTGTCTTCTGCCCAGGCAAGGAGCCTAATCCTTCCAAGGAAATCAGGACACGTGCTCACTGGCCGACATCCTTTCTTTCATCCACACAGCGGTCTAGATGAGGGGAAAGAGGCCAGGTAGGCCAGGTGAAGGCTGAGTGTGGGGCCTAAGGCTTCTTTCCCAATCACCATGGTGACAGCCACCGCAAGGCTGGGCGGAACTTCTGACGGGGACGAGTCACAAACACTCAGCCAATAGGAGAGGTCCAGCCTAACCGGCCAGTTCCGCAGAGCCCTCCATTTTACCCATGGACAGACAACGGCCCCTTGCGTCTTTGGACACAAAATCGAGGGCACCCAGGGAATAACTTCACAGTAGGCAACCCCTGATGTGAACACGTTCGACACACCGGGACAGCAGGCAGGTACCTCTTTTCCACTTACGCTAGGATATCACTAGGCAAGGCGCCCTTCCTCAGCATCTGTGGCCTCTCTGTATGTGTTCACTCAGAGGAATCTCTTCGTTCTACCCCTGAGACACATCACAAGTATGAGGGGCCTGAGAGAGAGCCTAGACATGGAACGGGGGAGGGTTCCGGCTGTACTGCTTCCCCGTGGGTAGAAAATAGCAGGTAGTCTCTCTGGAAGGTCTTAGCTTCTGTTGACTGACACGCGCAATACAGTAGGGGCGGACCCTGGCCAGGTGGAGCTTGTGGGCAGATGCAACCTCTCCGGCGACGAATAATTGCGCTGCTGCTTTGTATGGTGAAAACCTCCCCCCGCCAAGGGGGATGGGTAGAGAACATTGACCCACACCCGCCAGGGGCCTTTCTTGGGACTAAAGATCCCAACATGGTCTCAACGTCGTCACCCACTCAACACGCAACTTTCCTGCACACGTAATCCTGCCTTTCTCCGTCAGGGCCCTATCCTACCAGGAAAAAAAGCAAGCCGCTCAAAAAGGCCCATGCCAGGGAAATCGAGGAAACACTGCCAGTTCCCCAATTTTTGCTGTCTACATGTCCCCGCCTTCGGTGCAAGGCTGCCTATGTGTCCGGGCTCCAAAGGCAAGGCCGAAATCCTGGCAGCCTGGGCCCCAGCAGTGCAATGGTTGATGGACGTGGGGACACGGATGACCTGTTCGCCACATCCTTGGGCCCTTCACTGGCTCGCCATTCAGCTCCACGACGTCCACTACTGGCCCTGGCCTTTGCTTTGGCTGGTGCCCCATTAAACGTGTGCTCCGGAGCGATCTTTCTCCACCCATCACTAGCATTCTGCCACCAGGGGATATGTGAGTGTGGGAGTCAGCATTTGTCACTGGCAGCAGTGTCACAAGTCACTAGACTTCCAGCTACCCGCTGACCTAGGCTGCCTTCTGCCCCAGGCAAGGTCCCGAATCCTTTATCCCAGATGCTGACACCTGGGCACTGGCGGACATTGATTTTTATCAACACAAAGGTCTGAGTGAGGGTCAGAGGGCCAGGTAGGTGAAGTCAAGGCCAGGTGGGCGGGGCTAAGGCTTCTTTGCCATCACCATAGAGACAGTCCCCCCACCGCAAGAGTGGGCGGAGCTTGGGATGGGCCTGCTGACAAGACTGAGCCAATGGCAGAGATCCGGCCCGCCAGGCAGATGACACAGGGCCCTCCATTGTGACCTATGACCCCTAGTGGCCACAGGATTTGAGCACACCCCGGGAAAGGCTACGCAGGCACAAGGGAGCCCCTGGTGCGGACTGCTTCAGGGCATTGGCAGAGCACGCCAGGTACCTCTTTCCCACTTTCCTGAGGATATCAGTAGGCAAGGCATCCCCACTCAGCATCTCTTGCCTCTCTCTGTCTCTCTCTGCTTGTCTTCGTTCTCTGAAATCTCTTCCTTCTCCCCCTTGTCACTTCACACCTTGGAGTGCCTGACACAGGGCCTTGAGACGAAAGAACAAAGGGGGAAGGCCTCTGGCTCTACTGCTTGCCCATGGGGAGAGAAGTTCTGGTAGTCCATCTGGAAGGTCTAGAGAGTAGTGATTGATTGGGGAGCTACATCACGGGCGGACCTGGCCAGGTGAAGCTCCCTGACAAGTGGCAGCCTCTCCGGAGACTACTAATTCCGCTGATAACATTCTATGCAAATAACCGGCTGAGTGCCATGGGCAGAAAACATTGACACATACCTGCCAGAGGCCTATTCTGGGTCTGAAGAGTCCACCCTGGTCTCCAGCAACTCATCATCTCAGCACACACTTTGCCTGCACGCATGGAAACCGCCTCTCTCCACGAATGTCTTCACCTGCTAGGAAACACACGATGTCACTCAGCCAAAGGAGAGCACAGGCAAAGTCAACTGAAGCCCCCATTTTCAAGATTTTGCCCTCTGCTGCTCTACAGCCTCCGGTGGCACACTGCATGTGCGTCACTTCTCGGTAGACAAGGCCGAAATCCGGGCATCCAGGGCCCCAGCCGTCTACAGTCTACGGATGGCGGCATATGGATCACCTCTTTGCCTCGTACAGCAGGGAGGCCTGGGCCCTAGACTGGCTCCGCTAGAGCTCCACGACCTCAGCTATTTTCCCTGACCTTTGACCCGTGCCCTCGTGAGTGTGTCATCTCTACTTCCACTTCTCTTCCCACCACACTGAATCCGCCACCTGCGGATACCTGAGCGTGGACATCAACATCTATCACTGGCTGCAGTGTCACAGGTCACTAGGTGTCTAGGCTCAGGCTGACCTTGGCTGTCTTCTGCCCAGGCAAGGAGCCTAATCCTTCCAAGGAAATCAGGACACGTGCTCACTGGCCGACATCCTTTCTTTCATCCACACAGCGGTCTAGATGAGGGGAAAGAGGCCAGGTAGGCCAGGTGAAGGCTGAGTGTGGGGCCTAAGGCTTCTTTCCCAATCACCATGGTGACAGCCACCGCAAGGCTGGGCGGAACTTCTGACGGGGACGAGTCACAAACACTCAGCCAATAGGAGAGGTCCAGCCTAACCGGCCAGTTCCGCAGAGCCCTCCATTTTACCCATGGACAGACAACGGCCCCTTGCGTCTTTGGACACAAAATCGAGGGCACCCAGGGAATAACTTCACAGTAGGCAACCCCTGATGTGAACACGTTCGACACACCGGGACAGCAGGCAGGTACCTCTTTTCCACTTACGCTAGGATATCACTAGGCAAGGCGCCCTTCCTCAGCATCTGTGGCCTCTCTGTATGTGTTCACTCAGAGGAATCTCTTCGTTCTACCCCTGAGACACATCACAAGTATGAGGGGCCTGAGAGAGAGCCTAGACATGGAACGGGGGAGGGTTCCGGCTGTACTGCTTCCCCGTGGGTAGAAAATAGCAGGTAGTCTCTCTGGAAGGTCTTAGCTTCTGTTGACTGACACGCGCAATACAGTAGGGGCGGACCCTGGCCAGGTGGAGCTTGTGGGCAGATGCAACCTCTCCGGCGACGAATAATTGCGCTGCTGCTTTGTATGGTGAAAACCTCCCCCCGCCAAGGGGGATGGGTAGAGAACATTGACCCACACCCGCCAGGGGCCTTTCTTGGGACTAAAGATCCCAACATGGTCTCAACGTCGTCACCCACTCAACACGCAACTTTCCTGCACACGTAATCCTGCCTTTCTCCGTCAGGGCCCTATCCTACCAGGAAAAAAAGCAAGCCGCTCAAAAAGGCCCATGCCAGGGAAATCGAGGAAACACTGCCAGTTCCCCAATTTTTGCTGTCTACATGTCCCCGCCTTCGGTGCAAGGCTGCCTATGTGGCCGGGCTCCGAAGGCAAGGCCGAAATCCTGGCAGCCTGGGCCCCAGCAGTGCAATGGTTGATGGACGTGGGGACACGGATGACCTGTTCGCCACATCCTTGGGCCCTTCACTGGCTCGCCATTCAGCTCCACGACGTCCACTACTGGCCCTGGCCTTTGCTTTGGCTGGTGCCCCATTAAACGTGTGCTCCGGAGCGATCTTTCTCCACCCATCACTAGCATTCTGCCACCAGGGGATATGTGAGTGTGGGAGTCAGCATTTGTCACTGGCAGCAGTGTCACAAGTCACTAGACTTCCAGCTACCCGCTGACCTAGGCTGCCTTCTGCCCCAGGCAAGGTCCCGAATCCTTTATCCCAGATGCTGACACCTGGGCACTGGCGGACATTGATTTTTATCAACACAGAGGTCTGAGTGAGGGTCAGAGGGCCAGGTAGGTGAAGTCAAGGCCAGGTGGGCGGGGCTAAGGCTTCTTTGCCATCACCATAGAGACAGTCCCCCCACCGCAAGAGTGGGCGGAGCTTGGGATGGGCCTGCTGACAAGACTGAGCCAATGGCAGAGATCCGGCCCGCCAGGCAGATGACACAGGGCCCTCCATTGTGACCTATGACCCCTAGTGGCCACAGGATTTGAGCACACCCCGGGAAAGGCTACGCAGGCACAAGGGAGCCCCTGGTGCGGACTGCTTCAGGGCATTGGCAGAGCACGCCAGGTACCTCTTTCCCACTTTCCTGAGGATATCAGTAGGCAAGGCATCCCCACTCAGCATCTCTTGCCTCTCTCTGTCTCTCTCTGCTTGTCTTCGTTCTCTGAAATCTCTTCCTTCTCCCCCTTGTCACTTCACACCTTGGAGTGCCTGACACAGGGCCTTGAGACGAAAGAACAAAGGGGGAAGGCCTCTGGCTCTACTGCTTGCCCATGGGGAGAGAAGTTCTGGTAGTCCATCTGGAAGGTCTAGAGAGTAGTGATTGATTGGGGAGCTACATCACGGGCGGACCTGGCCAGGTGAAGCTCCCTGACAAGTGGCAGCCTCTCCGGAGACTACTAATTCCGCTGATAACATTCTATGCAAATAACCGGCTGAGTGCCATGGGCAGAAAACATTGACACATACCTGCCAGAGGCCTATTCTGGGTCTGAAGAGTCCACCCTGGTCTCCAGCAACTCATCATCTCAGCACACACTTTGCCTGCACGCATGGAAACCGCCTCTCTCCACGAATGTCTTCACCTGCTAGGAAACACACGATGTCACTCAGCCAAAGGAGAGCACAGGCAAAGTCAACTGAAGCCCCCATTTTCAAGATTTTGCCCTCTGCTGCTCTACAGCCTCCGGTGGCACACTGCATGTGCGTCACTTCTCGGTAGACAAGGCCGAAATCCGGGCATCCAGGGCCCCAGCCGTCTACAGTCTACGGATGGCGGCATATGGATCACCTCTTTGCCTCGTACAGCAGGGAGGCCTGGGCCCTAGACTGGCTCCGCTAGAGCTCCACGACCTCAGCTATTTTCCCTGACCTTTGACCCGTGCCCTCGTGAGTGTGTCATCTCTACTTCCACTTCTCTTCCCACCACACTGAATCCGCCACCTGCGGATACCTGAGCGTGGACATCAACATCTATCACTGGCTGCAGTGTCACAGGTCACTAGGTGTCTAGGCTCAGGCTGACCTTGGCTGTCTTCTGCCCAGGCAAGGAGCCTAATCCTTCCAAGGAAATCAGGACACGTGCTCACTGGCCGACATCCTTTCTTTCATCCACACAGCGGTCTAGATGAGGGGAAAGAGGCCAGGTAGGCCAGGTGAAGGCTGAGTGTGGGGCCTAAGGCTTCTTTCCCAATCACCATGGTGACAGCCACCGCAAGGCTGGGCGGAACTTCTGACGGGGACGAGTCACAAACACTCAGCCAATAGGAGAGGTCCAGCCTAACCGGCCAGTTCCGCAGAGCCCTCCATTTTACCCATGGACAGACAACGGCCCCTTGCGTCTTTGGACACAAAATCGAGGGCACCCAGGGAATAACTTCACAGTAGGCAACCCCTGATGTGAACACGTTCGACACACCGGGACAGCAGGCAGGTACCTCTTTTCCACTTACGCTAGGATATCACTAGGCAAGGCGCCCTTCCTCAGCATCTGTGGCCTCTCTGTATGTGTTCACTCAGAGGAATCTCTTCGTTCTACCCCTGAGACACATCACAAGTATGAGGGGCCTGAGAGAGAGCCTAGACATGGAACGGGGGAGGGTTCCGGCTGTACTGCTTCCCCGTGGGTAGAAAATAGCAGGTAGTCTCTCTGGAAGGTCTTAGCTTCTGTTGACTGACACGCGCAATACAGTAGGGGCGGACCCTGGCCAGGTGGAGCTTGTGGGCAGATGCAACCTCTCCGGCGACGAATAATTGCGCTGCTGCTTTGTATGGTGAAAACCTCCCCCCGCCAAGGGGGATGGGTAGAGAACATTGACCCACACCCGCCAGGGGCCTTTCTTGGGACTAAAGATCCCAACATGGTCTCAACGTCGTCACCCACTCAACACGCAACTTTCCTGCACACGTAATCCTGCCTTTCTCCGTCAGGGCCCTATCCTACCAGGAAAAAAAGCAAGCCGCTCAAAAAGGCCCATGCCAGGGAAATCGAGGAAACACTGCCAGTTCCCCAATTTTTGCTGTCTACATGTCCCCGCCTTCGGTGCAAGGCTGCCTATGTGGCCGGGCTCCGAAGGCAAGGCCGAAATCCTGGCAGCCTGGGCCCCAGCAGTGCAATGGTTGATGGACGTGGGGACACGGATGACCTGTTCGCCACATCCTTGGGCCCTTCACTGGCTCGCCATTCAGCTCCACGACGTCCACTACTGGCCCTGGCCTTTGCTTTGGCTGGTGCCCCATTAAACGTGTGCTCCGGAGCGATCTTTCTCCACCCATCACTAGCATTCTGCCACCAGGGGATATGTGAGTGTGGGAGTCAGCATTTGTCACTGGCAGCAGTGTCACAAGTCACTAGACTTCCAGCTACCCGCTGACCTAGGCTGCCTTCTGCCCCAGGCAAGGTCCCGAATCCTTTATCCCAGATGCTGACACCTGGGCACTGGCGGACATTGATTTTTATCAACACAGAGGTCTGAGTGAGGGTCAGAGGGCCAGGTAGGTGAAGTCAAGGCCAGGTGGGCGGGGCTAAGGCTTCTTTGCCATCACCATAGAGACAGTCCCCCCACCGCAAGAGTGGGCGGAGCTTGGGATGGGCCTGCTGACAAGACTGAGCCAATGGCAGAGATCCGGCCCGCCAGGCAGATGACACAGGGCCCTCCATTGTGACCTATGACCCCTAGTGGCCACAGGATTTGAGCACACCCCGGGAAAGGCTACGCAGGCACAAGGGAGCCCCTGGTGCGGACTGCTTCAGGGCATTGGCAGAGCACGCCAGGTACCTCTTTCCCACTTTCCTGAGGATATCAGTAGGCAAGGCATCCCCACTCAGCATCTCTTGCCTCTCTCTGTCTCTCTCTGCTTGTCTTCGTTCTCTGAAATCTCTTCCTTCTCCCCCTTGTCACTTCATACCTTGGAGTGCCTGACACAGGGCCTTGAGACGAAAGAACAAAGGGGGAAGGCCTCTGGCTCTACTGCTTGCCCATGGGGAGAGAAGTTCTGGTAGTCCATCTGGAAGGTCTAGAGAGTAGTGATTGATTGGGGAGCTACATCACGGGCGGACCTGGCCAGGTGAAGCTCCCTGACAAGTGGCAGCCTCTCCGGAGACTACTAATTCCGCTGATAACATTCTATGCAAATAACCGGCTGAGTGCCATGGGCAGAAAACATTGACACATACCTGCCAGAGGCCTATTCTGGGTCTGAAGAGTCCACCCTGGTCTCCAGCAACTCATCATCTCAGCACACACTTTGCCTGCACGCATGGAAACCGCCTCTCTCCACGAATGTCTTCACCTGCTAGGAAACACACGATGTCACTCAGCCAAAGGAGAGCACAGGCAAAGTCAACTGAAGCCCCCATTTTCAAGATTTTGCCCTCTGCTGCTCTACAGCCTCCGGTGGCACACTGCATGTGCGTCACTTCTCGGTAGACAAGGCCGAAATCCGGGCATCCAGGGCCCCAGCCGTCTACAGTCTACGGATGGCGGCATATGGATCACCTCTTTGCCTCGTACAGCAGGGAGGCCTGGGCCCTAGACTGGCTCCGCTAGAGCTCCACGACCTCAGCTATTTTCCCTGACCTTTGACCCGTGCCCTCGTGAGTGTGTCATCTCTACTTCCACTTCTCTTCCCACCACACTGAATCCGCCACCTGCGGATACCTGAGCGTGGACATCAACATCTATCACTGGCTGCAGTGTCACAGGTCACTAGGTGTCTAGGCTCAGGCTGACCTTGGCTGTCTTCTGCCCAGGCAAGGAGCCTAATCCTTCCAAGGAAATCAGGACACGTGCTCACTGGCCGACATCCTTTCTTTCATCCACACAGCGGTCTAGATGAGGGGAAAGAGGCCAGGTAGGCCAGGTGAAGGCTGAGTGTGGGGCCTAAGGCTTCTTTCCCAATCACCATGGTGACAGCCACCGCAAGGCTGGGCGGAACTTCTGACGGGGACGAGTCACAAACACTCAGCCAATAGGAGAGGTCCAGCCTAACCGGCCAGTTCCGCAGAGCCCTCCATTTTACCCATGGACAGACAACGGCCCCTTGCGTCTTTGGACACAAAATCGAGGGCACCCAGGGAATAACTTCACAGTAGGCAACCCCTGATGTGAACACGTTCGACACACCGGGACAGCAGGCAGGTACCTCTTTTCCACTTACGCTAGGATATCACTAGGCAAGGCGCCCTTCCTCAGCATCTGTGGCCTCTCTGTATGTGTTCACTCAGAGGAATCTCTTCGTTCTACCCCTGAGACACATCACAAGTATGAGGGGCCTGAGAGAGAGCCTAGACATGGAACGGGGGAGGGTTCCGGCTGTACTGCTTCCCCGTGGGTAGAAAATAGCAGGTAGTCTCTCTGGAAGGTCTTAGCTTCTGTTGACTGACACGCGCAATACAGTAGGGGCGGACCCTGGCCAGGTGGAGCTTGTGGGCAGATGCAACCTCTCCGGCGACGAATAATTGCGCTGCTGCTTTGTATGGTGAAAACCTCCCCCCGCCAAGGGGGATGGGTAGAGAACATTGACCCACACCCGCCAGGGGCCTTTCTTGGGACTAAAGATCCCAACATGGTCTCAACGTCGTCACCCACTCAACACGCAACTTTCCTGCACACGTAATCCTGCCTTTCTCCGTCAGGGCCCTATCCTACCAGGAAAAAAAGCAAGCCGCTCAAAAAGGCCCATGCCAGGGAAATCGAGGAAACACTGCCAGTTCCCCAATTTTTGCTGTCTACATGTCCCCGCCTTCGGTGCAAGGCTGCCTATGTGTCCGGGCTCCGAAGGCAAGGCCGAAATCCCGGCAGCCTGGGCCCCAGCAGTGCAATGGTTGATGGACGTGGGGACACGGATGACCTGTTCGCCACATCCTTGGGCCCTTCACTGGCTCGCCATTCAGCTCCACGACGTCCACTACTGGCCCTGGCCTTTGCTTTGGCTGGTGCCCCATTAAACGTGTGCTCCGGAGCGATCTTTCTCCACCCATCACTAGCATTCTGCCACCAGGGGATATGTGAGTGTGGGAGTCAGCATTTGTCACTGGCAGCAGTGTCACAAGTCACTAGACTTCCAGCTACCCGCTGACCTAGGCTGCCTTCTGCCCCAGGCAAGGTCCCGAATCCTTTATCCCAGATGCTGACACCTGGGCACTGGCGGACATTGATTTTTATCAACACAGAGGTCTGAGTGAGGGTCAGAGGGCCAGGTAGGTGAAGTCAAGGCCAGGTGGGCGGGGCTAAGGCTTCTTTGCCATCACCATAGAGACAGTCCCCCCACCGCAAGAGTGGGCGGAGCTTGGGATGGGCCTGCTGACAAGACTGAGCCAATGGCAGAGATCCGGCCCGCCAGGCAGATGACACGGGGCCTTCCATTGTGACCTATGACCCCTAGTGGCCACAGGATTTGAGCACACCCCGGGAAAGGCTACGCAGGCACAAGGGAGCCCCTGGTGCGGACTGCTTCAGGGCATTGGCAGAGCACGCCAGGTACCTCTTTCCCACTTTCCTGAGGATATCAGTAGGCAAGGCATCCCCACTCAGCATCTCTTGCCTCTCTCTGTCTCTCTCTGCTTGTCTTCGTTCTCTGAAATCTCTTCCTTCTCCCCCTTGTCACTTCACACCTTGGAGTGCCTGACACAGGGCCTTGAGACGAAAGAACAAAGGGGGAAGGCCTCTGGCTCTACTGCTTGCCCATGGGGAGAGAAGTTCTGGTAGTCCATCTGGAAGGTCCAGAGAGTAGTGATTGATTGGGGAGCTACATCACGGGCGGACCTGGCCAGGTGAAGCTCCCTGACAAGTGGCAGCCTCTCCGGAGACTACTAATTCCACTGATAACATTCTATGCAAATAACCGGCTGAGTGCCATGGGCAGAAAACATTGACACATACCTGCCAGAGGCCTATTTTGGGTCTGAAGAGTCCACCCTGGTCTCCAGCAACTCATCATCTCAGCACACACTTTGCCTGCACGCATGGAAACCGCCTCTCTCCACGAATGTCTTCACCTGCTAGGAAACACACGATGTCACTCAGCCAAAGGAGAGCACAGGCAAAGTCAACTGAAGCCCCCGTTTTCAAGATTTTGCCCTCTGCTGCTCCACAGCCTCCGGCGGCACACTGCATGTGCGTCACTTCTCGGTAGACAAGGCCGAAATCCGGGCATCCAGGGCCCCAGCCGTCCACAGTCTACGGATGGCGGCATATGGATCACCTCTTTGCCTCGTACAGCAGGGAGGCCTGGGCCCTAGACTGGCTCCGCTAGAGCTCCACGACCTCAGCTATTTTCCCTGACCTTTGACCCGTGCCCTCGTGAGTGTGTCATCTCTACTTCCACTTCTCTTCCCACCACACTGAATCCGCCACCTGCGGATACCTGAGCGTGGACATCAACATCTATCACTGGCTGCAGTGTCACAGGTCACTAGGTGTCTAGGCTCAGGCTGACCTTGGCTGTCTTCTGCCCAGGCAAGGAGCCTAATCCTTCCAAGGAAATCAGGACACGTGCTCACTGGCCGACATCCTTTCTTTCATCCACACAGCGGTCTAGATGAGGGGAAAGAGGCCAGGTAGGCCAGGTGAAGGCTGAGTGTGGGGCCTAAGGCTTCTTTCCCAATCACCATGGTGACAGCCACCGCAAGGCTGGGCGGAACTTCTGACGGGGACGAGTCACAAACACTCAGCCAATAGGAGAGGTCCAGCCTAACCGGCCAGTTCCGCAGAGCCCTCCATTTTACCCATGGACAGACAACGGCCCCTTGCGTCTTTGGACACAAAATCGAGGGCACCCAGGGAATAACTTCACAGTAGGCAACCCCTGATGTGAACACGTTCGACACACCGGGACAGCAGGCAGGTACCTCTTTTCCACTTACGCTAGGATATCACTAGGCAAGGCGCCCTTCCTCAGCATCTGTGGCCTCTCTGTATGTGTTCACTCAGAGGAATCTCTTCGTTCTACCCCTGAGACACATCACAAGTATGAGGGGCCTGAGAGAGAGCCTAGACATGGAACAGGGGAGGGTTCCGGCTGTACTGCTTCCCCGTGGGTAGAAAATAGCAGGTAGTCTCTCTGGAAGGTCTTAGCTTCTGTTGACTGACACGCGCAATACAGTAGGGGCGGACCCTGGCCAAGTGGAGCTTGTGGGCAGATGCAACCTCTCCGGCGACGAATAATTGCGCTGCTGCTTTGTATGGTGAAAACCTCCCCCCGCCAAGGGGGATGGGTAGAGAACATTGACCCACACCCGCCAGGGGCCTTTCTTGGGACTAAAGATCCCAACATGGTCTCAACGTCGTCACCCACTCAACACGCAACTTTCCTGCACACGTAATCCTGCCTTTCTCCGTCAGGGCCCTATCCTACCAGGAAAAAAAGCAAGCCGCTCAAAAAGGCCCATGCCAGGGAAATCGAGGAAACACTGCCAGTTCCCCAATTTTTGCTGTCTACATGTCCCCGCCTTCGGTGCAAGGCTGCCTATGTGTCCGGGCTCCGAAGGCAAGGCCGAAATCCCGGCAGCCTGGGCCCCAGCAGTGCAATGGTTGATGGACGTGGGGACACGGATGACCTGTTCGCCACATCCTTGGGCCCTTCACTGGCTCGCCATTCAGCTCCACGACGTCCACTACTGGCCCTGGCCTTTGCTTTGGCTGGTGCCCCATTAAACGTGTGCTCCGGAGCGATCTTTCTCCACCCATCACTAGCATTCTGCCACCAGGGGATATGTGAGTGTGGGAGTCAGCATTTGTCACTGGCAGCAGTGTCACAAGTCACTAGACTTCCAGCTACCCGCTGACCTAGGCTGCCTTCTGCCCCAGGCAAGGTCCCGAATCCTTTATCCCAGATGCTGACACCTGGGCACTGGCGGACATTGATTTTTATCAACACAGAGGTCTGAGTGAGGGTCAGAGGGCCAGGTAGGTGAAGTCAAGGCCAGGTGGGCGGGGCTAAGGCTTCTTTGCCATCACCATAGAGACAGTCCCCCCACCGCAAGAGTGGGCGGAGCTGGGGATGGGCCTGCTGACAAGACTGAGCCAATGGCAGAGATCCGGCCCGCCAGGCAGATGACACAGGGCCCTCCATTGTGACCTATGACCCCTAGTGGCCACAGGATTTGAGCACACCCCGGGAAAGGCTACGCAGGCACAAGGGAGCCCCTGGTGCGGACTGCTTCAGGGCATTGGCAGAGCACGCCAGGTACCTCTTTCCCACTTTCCTGAGGATATCAGTAGGCAAGGCATCCCCACTCAGCATCTCTTGCCTCTCTCTGTCTCTCTCTGCTTGTCTTCGTTCTCTGAAATCTCTTCCTTCTCCCCCTTGTCACTTCACACCTTGGAGTGCCTGACACAGGGCCTTGAGACGAAAGAACAAAGGGGGAAGGCCTCTGGCTCTACTGCTTGCCCATGGGGAGAGAAGTTCTGGTAGTCCATCTGGAAGGTCCAGAGAGTAGTGATTGATTGGGGAGCTACATCACGGGCGGACCTGGCCAGGTGAAGCTCCCTGACAAGTGGCAGCCTCTCCGGAGACTACTAATTCCGCTGATAACATTCTATGCAAATAACCAGCTGAGTGCCATGGGCAGAAAACATTGACACATACCTGCCAGAGGCCTATTCTGGGTCTGAAGAGTCCACCCTGGTCTCCAGCAACTCATCATCTCAGCACACACTTTGCCTGCACGCATGGAAACCGCCTCTCTCCACGAATGTCTTCACCTGCTAGGAAACACACGATGTCACTCAGCCAAAGGAGAGCACAGGCAAAGTCAACTGAAGCCCCCGTTTTCAAGATTTTGCCCTCTGCTGCTCCACAGCCTCCGGCGGCACACTGCATGTGCGTCACTTCTCGGTAGACAAGGCCGAAATCCGGGCATCCAGGGCCCCAGCCGTCCACAGTCTACGGATGGCGGCATATGGATCACCTCTTTGCCTCGTACAGCAGGGAGGCCTGGGCCCTAGACTGGCTCCGCTAGAGCTCCACGACCTCAGCTATTTTCCCTGACCTTTGACCCGTGCCCTCGTGAGTGTGTCATCTCTACTTCCACTTCTCTTCCCACCACACTGAATCCGCCACCTGCGGATACCTGAGCGTGGACATCAACATCTATCACTGGCTGCAGTGTCACAGGTCACTAGGTGTCTAGGCTCAGGCTGACCTTGGCTGTCTTCTGCCCAGGCAAGGAGCCTAATCCTTCCAAGGAAATCAGGACACGTGCTCACTGGCCGACATCCTTTCTTTCATCCACACAGCGGTCTAGATGAGGGGAAAGAGGCCAGGTAGGCCAGGTGAAGGCTGAGTGTGGGGCCTAAGGCTTCTTTCCCAATCACCATGGTGACAGCCACCGCAAGGCTGGGCGGAACTTCTGACGGGGACGAGTCACAAACACTCAGCCAATAGGAGAGGTCCAGCCTAACCGGCCAGTTCCGCAGAGCCCTCCATTTTACCCATGGACAGACAACGGCCCCTTGCGTCTTTGGACACAAAATCGAGGGCACCCAGGGAATAACTTCACAGTAGGCAACCCCTGATGTGAACACGTTCGACACACCGGGACAGCAGGCAGGTACCTCTTTTCCACTTACGCTAGGATATCACTAGGCAAGGCGCCCTTCCTCAGCATCTGTGGCCTCTCTGTATGTGTTCACTCAGAGGAATCTCTTCGTTCTACCCCTGAGACACATCACAAGTATGAGGGGCCTGAGAGAGAGCCTAGACATGGAACAGGGGAGGGTTCCGGCTGTACTGCTTCCCCGTGGGTAGAAAATAGCAGGTAGTCTCTCTGGAAGGTCTTAGCTTCTGTTGACTGACACGCGCAATACAGTAGGGGCGGACCCTGGCCAGGTGGAGCTTGTGGGCAGATGCAACCTCTCCGGCGACGAATAATTGCGCTGCTGCTTTGTATGGTGAAAACCTCCCCCCGCCAAGGGGGATGGGTAGAGAACATTGACCCACACCCGCCAGGGGCCTTTCTTGGGACTAAAGATCCCAACATGGTCTCAACGTCGTCACCCACTCAACACGCAACTTTCCTGCACACGTAATCCTGCCTTTCTCCGTCAGGGCCCTATCCTACCAGGAAAAAAAGCAAGCCGCTCAAAAAGGCCCATGCCAGGGAAATCGAGGAAACACTGCCAGTTCCCCAATTTTTGCTGTCTACATGTCCCCGCCTTCGGTGCAAGGCTGCCTATGTGGCCGGGCTCCGAAGGCAAGGCCGAAATCCTGGCAGCCTGGGCCCCAGCAGTGCAATGGTTGATGGACGTGGGGACACGGATGACCTGTTCGCCACATCCTTGGGCCCTTCACTGGCTCGCCATTCAGCTCCACGACGTCCACTACTGGCCCTGGCCTTTGCTTTGGCTGGTGCCCCATTAAACGTGTGCTCCGGAGCGATCTTTCTCCACCCATCACTAGCATTCTGCCACCAGGGGATATGTGAGTGTGGGAGTCAGCATTTGTCACTGGCAGCAGTGTCACAAGTCACTAGACTTCCAGCTACCCGCTGACCTAGGCTGCCTTCTGCCCCAGGCAAGGTCCCGAATCCTTTATCCCAGATGCTGACACCTGGGCACTGGCGGACATTGATTTTTATCAACACAGAGGTCTGAGTGAGGGTCAGAGGGCCAGGTAGGTGAAGTCAAGGCCAGGTGGGCGGGGCTAAGGCTTCTTTGCCATCACCATAGAGACAGTCCCCCCACCGCAAGAGTGGGCGGAGCTTGGGATGGGCCTGCTGACAAGACTGAGCCAATGGCAGAGATCCGGCCCGCCAGGCAGATGACACAGGGCCCTCCATTGTGACCTACGACCCCTAGTGGCCACAGGATTTGAGCACACCCCGGGAAAGGCTACGCAGGCACAAGGGAGCCCCTGGTGCGGACTGCTTCAGGGCATTGGCAGAGCACGCCAGGTACCTCTTTCCCACTTTCCTGAGGATATCAGTAGGCAAGGCATCCCCACTCAGCATCTCTTGCCTCTCTCTGTCTCTCTCTGCTTGTCTTCGTTCTCTGAAATCTCTTCCTTCTCCCCCTTGTCACTTCACACCTTGGAGTGCCTGACACAGGGCCTTGAGACGAAAGAACAAAGGGGGAAGGCCTCTGGCTCTACTGCTTGCCCATGGGGAGAGAAGTTCTGGTAGTCCATCTGGAAGGTCCAGAGAGTAGTGATTGATTGGGGAGCTACATCACGGGCGGACCTGGCCAGGTGAAGCTCCATGACAAGTGGCAGCCTCTCCGGAGACTACTAATTCCGCTGATAACATTCTATGCAAATAACCAGCTGAGTGCCATGGGCAGAAAACATTGACACATACCTGCCAGAGGCCTATTCTGGGTCTGAAGAGTCCACCCTGGTCTCCAGCAACTCATCATCTCAGCACACACTTTGCCTGCACGCATGGAAACCGCCTCTCTCCACGAATGTCTTCACCTGCTAGGAAACACACGATGTCACTCAGCCAAAGGAGAGCACAGGCAAAGTCAACTGAAGCCCCCGTTTTCAAGATTTTGCCCTCTGCTGCTCCACAGCCTCCGGCGGCACACTGCATGTGCGTCACTTCTCGGTAGACAAGGCCGAAATCCGGGCATCCAGGGCCCCAGCCGTCTACAGTCTACGGATGGCGGCATATGGATCACCTCTTTGCCTCGTACAGCAGGGAGGCCTGGGCCCTAGACTGGCTCCGCTAGAGCTCCACAACCTCAGCTATTTTCCCTGACCTTTGACCCGTGCCCTCGTGAGTGTGTCATCTCTACTTCCACTTCTCTTCCCACCACACTGAATCCGCCACCTGCGGATACCTGAGCGTGGACATCAACATCTATCACTGGCTGCAGTGTCACAGGTCACTAGGTGTCTAGGCTCAGGCTGACCTTGGCTGTCTTCTGCCCAGGCAAGGAGCCTAATCCTTCCAAGGAAATCAGGACACGTGCTCACTGGCCGACATCCTTTCTTTCATCCACACAGCGGTCTAGATGAGGGGAAAGAGGCCAGGTAGGCCAGGTGAAGGCTGAGTGTGGGGCCTAAGGCTTCTTTCCCAATCACCATGGTGACAGCCACCGCAAGGCTGGGCGGAACTTCTGACGGGGACGAGTCACAAACACTCAGCCAATAGGAGAGGTCCAGCCTAACCGGCCAGTTCCGCAGAGCCCTCCATTTTACCCATGGACAGACAACGGCCCCTTGCGTCTTTGGACACAAAATCGAGGGCACCCAGGGAATAACTTCACAGTAGGCAACCCCTGATGTGAACACGTTCGACACACCGGGACAGCAGGCAGGTACCTCTTTTCCACTTACGCTAGGATATCACTAGGCAAGGCGCCCTTCCTCAGCATCTGTGGCCTCTCTGTATGTGTTCACTCAGAGGAATCTCTTCGTTCTACCCCTGAGACACATCACAAGTATGAGGGGCCTGAGAGAGAGCCTAGACATGGAACGGGGGAGGGTTCCGGCTGTACTGCTTCCCCGTGGGTAGAAAATAGCAGGTAGTCTCTCTGGAAGGTCTTAGCTTCTGTTGACTGACACGCGCAATACAGTAGGGGCGGACCCTGGCCAGGTGGAGCTTGTGGGCAGATGCAACCTCTCCGGCGACGAATAATTGCGCTGCTGCTTTGTATGGTGAAAACCTCCCCCCGCCAAGGGGGATGGGTAGAGAACATTGACCCACACCCGCCAGGGGCCTTTCTTGGGACTAAAGATCCCAACATGGTCTCAACGTCGTCACCCACTCAACACGCAACTTTCCTGCACACGTAATCCTGCCTTTCTCCGTCAGGGCCCTATCCTACCAGGAAAAAAAGCAAGCCGCTCAAAAAGGCCCATGCCAGGGAAATCGAGGAAACACTGCCAGTTCCCCAATTTTTGCTGTCTACATGTCCCCGCCTTCGGTGCAAGGCTGCCTATGTGGCCGGGCTCCGAAGGCAAGGCCGAAATCCCGGCAGCCTGGGCCCCAGCAGTGCAATGGTTGATGGACGTGGGGACACGGATGACCTGTTCGCCACATCCTTGGGCCCTTCACTGGCTCGCCATTCAGCTCCACGACGTCCACTACTGGCCCTGGCCTTTGCTTTGGCTGGTGCCCCATTAAACGTGTGCTCCGGAGCGATCTTTCTCCACCCATCACTAGCATTCTGCCACCAGGGGATATGTGAGTGTGGGAGTCAGCATTTGTCACTGGCAGCAGTGTCACAAGTCACTAGACTTCCAGCTACCCGCTGACCTAGGCTGCCTTCTGCCCCAGGCAAGGTCCCGAATCCTTTATCCCAGATGCTGACACCTGGGCACTGGCGGACATTGATTTTTATCAACACAGAGGTCTGAGTGAGGGTCAGAGGGCCAGGTAGGTGAAGTCAAGGCCAGGTGGGCGGGGCTAAGGCTTCTTTGCCATCACCATAGAGACAGTCCCCCCACCGCAAGAGTGGGCGGAGCTTGGGATGGGCCTGCTGACAAGACTGAGCCAATGGCAGAGATCCGGCCCGCCAGGCAGATGACACGGGGCCTTCCATTGTGACCTATGACCCCTAGTGGCCACAGGATTTGAGCACACCCCGGGAAAGGCTACGCAGGCACAAGGGAGCCCCTGGTGCGGACTGCTTCAGGGCATTGGCAGAGCACGCCAGGTACCTCTTTCCCACTTTCCTGAGGATATCAGTAGGCAAGGCATCCCCACTCAGCATCTCTTGCCTCTCTCTGTCTCTCTCTGCTTGTCTTCGTTCTCTGAAATCTCTTCCTTCTCCCCCTTGTCACTTCACACCTTGGAGTGCCTGACACAGGGCCTTGAGACGAAAGAACAAAGGGGGAAGGCCTCTGGCTCTACTGCTTGCCCATGGGGAGAGAAGTTCTGGTAGTCCATCTGGAAGGTCCAGAGAGTAGTGATTGATTGGGGAGCTACATCACGGGCGGACCTGGCCAGGTGAAGCTCCCTGACAAGTGGCAGCCTCTCCGGAGACTACTAATTCCACTGATAACATTCTATGCAAATAACCGGCTGAGTGCCATGGGCAGAAAACATTGACACATACCTGCCAGAGGCCTATTCTGGGTCTGAAGAGTCCACCCTGGTCTCCAGCAACTCATCATCTCAGCACACACTTTGCCTGCACGCATGGAAACCGCCTCTCTCCACGAATGTCTTCACCTGCTAGGAAACACACGATGTCACTCAGCCAAAGGAGAGCACAGGCAAAGTCAACTGAAGCCCCCGTTTTCAAGATTTTGCCCTCTGCTGCTCCACAGCCTCCGGCGGCACACTGCATGTGCGTCACTTCTCGGTAGACAAGGCCGAAATCCGGGCATCCAGGGCCCCAGCCGTCCACAGTCTACGGATGGCGGCATATGGATCACCTCTTTGCCTCGTACAGCAGGGAGGCCTGGGCCCTAGACTGGCTCCGCTAGAGCTCCACGACCTCAGCTATTTTCCCTGACCTTTGACCCGTGCCCTCGTGAGTGTGTCATCTCTACTTCCACTTCTCTTCCCACCACACTGAATCCGCCACCTGCGGATACCTGAGCGTGGACATCAACATCTATCACTGGCTGCAGTGTCACAGGTCACTAGGTGTCTAGGCTCAGGCTGACCTTGGCTGTCTTCTGCCCAGGCAAGGAGCCTAATCCTTCCAAGGAAATCAGGACACGTGCTCACTGGCCGACATCCTTTCTTTCATCCACACAGCGGTCTAGATGAGGGGAAAGAGGCCAGGTAGGCCAGGTGAAGGCTGAGTGTGGGGCCTAAGGCTTCTTTCCCAATCACCATGGTGACAGCCACCGCAAGGCTGGGCGGAACTTCTGACGGGGACGAGTCACAAACACTCAGCCAATAGGAGAGGTCCAGCCTAACCGGCCAGTTCCGCAGAGCCCTCCATTTTACCCATGGACAGACAACGGCCCCTTGCGTCTTTGGACACAAAATCGAGGGCACCCAGGGAATAACTTCACAGTAGGCAACCCCTGATGTGAACACGTTCGACACACCGGGACAGCAGGCAGGTACCTCTTTTCCACTTACGCTAGGATATCACTAGGCAAGGCGCCCTTCCTCAGCATCTGTGGCCTCTCTGTATGTGTTCACTCAGAGGAATCTCTTCGTTCTACCCCTGAGACACATCACAAGTATGAGGGGCCTGAGAGAGAGCCTAGACATGGAACAGGGGAGGGTTCCGGCTGTACTGCTTCCCCGTGGGTAGAAAATAGCAGGTAGTCTCTCTGGAAGGTCTTAGCTTCTGTTGACTGACACGCGCAATACAGTAGGGGCGGACCCTGGCCAAGTGGAGCTTGTGGGCAGATGCAACCTCTCCGGCGACGAATAATTGCGCTGCTGCTTTGTATGGTGAAAACCTCCCCCCGCCAAGGGGGATGGGTAGAGAACATTGACCCACACCCGCCAGGGGCCTTTCTTGGGACTAAAGATCCCAACATGGTCTCAACGTCGTCACCCACTCAACACGCAACTTTCCTGCACACGTAATCCTGCCTTTCTCCGTCAGGGCCCTATCCTACCAGGAAAAAAAGCAAGCCGCTCAAAAAGGCCCATGCCAGGGAAATCGAGGAAACACTGCCAGTTCCCCAATTTTTGCTGTCTACATGTCCCCGCCTTCGGTGCAAGGCTGCCTATGTGTCCGGGCTCCGAAGGCAAGGCCGAAATCCTGGCAGCCTGGGCCCCAGCAGTGCAATGGTTGATGGACGTGGGGACACGGATGACCTGTTCGCCACATCCTTGGGCCCTTCACTGGCTCGCCATTCAGCTCCACGACGTCCACTACTGGCCCTGGCCTTTGCTTTGGCTGGTGCCCCATTAAACGTGTGCTCCGGAGCGATCTTTCTCCACCCATCACTAGCATTCTGCCACCAGGGGATATGTGAGTGTGGGAGTCAGCATTTGTCACTGGCAGCAGTGTCACAAGTCACTAGACTTCCAGCTACCCGCTGACCTAGGCTGCCTTCTGCCCCAGGCAAGGTCCCGAATCCTTTATCCCAGATGCTGACACCTGGGCACTGGCGGACATTGATTTTTATCAACACAGAGGTCTGAGTGAGGGTCAGAGGGCCAGGTAGGTGAAGTCAAGGCCAGGTGGGCGGGGCTAAGGCTTCTTTGCCATCACCATAGAGACAGTCCCCCCACCGCAAGAGTGGGCGGAGCTGGGGATGGGCCTGCTGACAAGACTGAGCCAATGGCAGAGATCCGGCCCGCCAGGCAGATGACACAGGGCCCTCCATTGTGACCTATGACCCCTAGTGGCCACAGGATTTGAGCACACCCCGGGAAAGGCTACGCAGGCACAAGGGAGCCCCTGGTGCGGACTGCTTCAGGGCATTGGCAGAGCACGCCAGGTACCTCTTTCCCACTTTCCTGAGGATATCAGTAGGCAAGGCATCCCCACTCAGCATCTCTTGCCTCTCTCTGTCTCTCTCTGCTTGTCTTCGTTCTCTGAAATCTCTTCCTTCTCCCCCTTGTCACTTCACACCTTGGAGTGCCTGACACAGGGCCTTGAGACGAAAGAACAAAGGGGGAAGGCCTCTGGCTCTACTGCTTGCCCATGGGGAGAGAAGTTCTGGTAGTCCATCTGGAAGGTCCAGAGAGTAGTGATTGATTGGGGAGCTACATCACGGGCGGACCTGGCCAGGTGAAGCTCCCTGACAAGTGGCAGCCTCTCCGGAGACTACTAATTCCGCTGATAACATTCTATGCAAATAACCAGCTGAGTGCCATGGGCAGAAAACATTGACACATACCTGCCAGAGGCCTATTCTGGGTCTGAAGAGTCCACCCTGGTCTCCAGCAACTCATCATCTCAGCACACACTTTGCCTGCACGCATGGAAACCGCCTCTCTCCACGAATGTCTTCACCTGCTAGGAAACACACGATGTCACTCAGCCAAAGGAGAGCACAGGCAAAGTCAACTGAAGCCCCCGTTTTCAAGATTTTGCCCTCTGCTGCTCCACAGCCTCCGGCGGCACACTGCATGTGCGTCACTTCTCGGTAGACAAGGCCGAAATCCGGGCATCCAGGGCCCCAGCCGTCCACAGTCTACGGATGGCGGCATATGGATCACCTCTTTGCCTCGTACAGCAGGGAGGCCTGGGCCCTAGACTGGCTCCGCTAGAGCTCCACGACCTCAGCTATTTTCCCTGACCTTTGACCCGTGCCCTCGTGAGTGTGTCATCTCTACTTCCACTTCTCTTCCCACCACACTGAATCCGCCACCTGCGGATACCTGAGCGTGGACATCAACATCTATCACTGGCTGCAGTGTCACAGGTCACTAGGTGTCTAGGCTCAGGCTGACCTTGGCTGTCTTCTGCCCAGGCAAGGAGCCTAATCCTTCCAAGGAAATCAGGACACGTGCTCACTGGCCGACATCCTTTCTTTCATCCACACAGCGGTCTAGATGAGGGGAAAGAGGCCAGGTAGGCCAGGTGAAGGCTGAGTGTGGGGCCTAAGGCTTCTTTCCCAATCACCATGGTGACAGCCACCGCAAGGCTGGGCGGAACTTCTGACGGGGACGAGTCACAAACACTCAGCCAATAGGAGAGGTCCAGCCTAACCGGCCAGTTCCGCAGAGCCCTCCATTTTACCCATGGACAGACAACGGCCCCTTGCGTCTTTGGACACAAAATCGAGGGCACCCAGGGAATAACTTCACAGTAGGCAACCCCTGATGTGAACACGTTCGACACACCGGGACAGCAGGCAGGTACCTCTTTTCCACTTACGCTAGGATATCACTAGGCAAGGCGCCCTTCCTCAGCATCTGTGGCCTCTCTGTATGTGTTCACTCAGAGGAATCTCTTCGTTCTACCCCTGAGACACATCACAAGTATGAGGGGCCTGAGAGAGAGCCTAGACATGGAACAGGGGAGGGTTCCGGCTGTACTGCTTCCCCGTGGGTAGAAAATAGCAGGTAGTCTCTCTGGAAGGTCTTAGCTTCTGTTGACTGACACGCGCAATACAGTAGGGGCGGACCCTGGCCAGGTGGAGCTTGTGGGCAGATGCAACCTCTCCGGCGACGAATAATTGCGCTGCTGCTTTGTATGGTGAAAACCTCCCCCCGCCAAGGGGGATGGGTAGAGAACATTGACCCACACCCGCCAGGGGCCTTTCTTGGGACTAAAGATCCCAACATGGTCTCAACGTCGTCACCCACTCAACACGCAACTTTCCTGCACACGTAATCCTGCCTTTCTCCGTCAGGGCCCTATCCTACCAGGAAAAAAAGCAAGCCGCTCAAAAAGGCCGATGCCAGGGAAATCGAGGAAACACTGCCAGTTCCCCAATTTTTGCTGTCTACATGTCCCCGCCTTCGGTGCAAGGCTGCCTATGTGGCCGGGCTCCGAAGGCAAGGCCGAAATCCTGGCAGCCTGGGCCCCAGCAGTGCAATGGTTGATGGACGTGGGGACACGGATGACCTGTTCGCCACATCCTTGGGCCCTTCACTGGCTCGCCATTCAGCTCCACGACGTCCACTACTGGCCCTGGCCTTTGCTTTGGCTGGTGCCCCATTAAACGTGTGCTCCGGAGCGATCTTTCTCCACCCATCACTAGCATTCTGCCACCAGGGGATATGTGAGTGTGGGAGTCAGCATTTGTCACTGGCAGCAGTGTCACAAGTCACTAGACTTCCAGCTACCCGCTGACCTAGGCTGCCTTCTGCCCCAGGCAAGGTCCCGAATCCTTTATCCCAGATGCTGACACCTGGGCACTGGCGGACATTGATTTTTATCAACACAGAGGTCTGAGTGAGGGTCAGAGGGCCAGGTAGGTGAAGTCAAGGCCAGGTGGGCGGGGCTAAGGCTTCTTTGCCATCACCATAGAGACAGTCCCCCCACCGCAAGAGTGGGCGGAGCTTGGGATGGGCCTGCTGACAAGACTGAGCCAATGGCAGAGATCCGGCCCGCCAGGCAGATGACACAGGGCCCTCCATTGTGACCTATGACCCCTAGTGGCCACAGGATTTGAGCACACCCCGGGAAAGGCTACGCAGGCACAAGGGAGCCCCTGGTGCGGACTGCTTCAGGGCATTGGCAGAGCACGCCAGGTACCTCTTTCCCACTTTCCTGAGGATATCAGTAGGCAAGGCATCCCCACTCAGCATCTCTTGCCTCTCTCTGTCTCTCTCTGCTTGTCTTCGTTCTCTGAAATCTCTTCCTTCTCCCCCTTGTCACTTCACACCTTGGAGTGCCTGACACAGGGCCTTGAGACGAAAGAACAAAGGGGGAAGGCCTCTGGCTCTACTGCTTGCCCATGGGGAGAGAAGTTCTGGTAGTCCATCTGGAAGGTCCAGAGAGTAGTGATTGATTGGGGAGCTACATCACGGGCGGACCTGGCCAGGTGAAGCTCCCTGACAAGTGGCAGCCTCTCCGGAGACTACTAATTCCGCTGATAACATTCTATGCAAATAACCAGCTGAGTGCCATGGGCAGAAAACATTGACACATACCTGCCAGAGGCCTATTCTGGGTCTGAAGAGTCCACCCTGGTCTCCAGCAACTCATCATCTCAGCACACACTTTGCCTGCACGCATGGAAACCGCCTCTCTCCACGAATGTCTTCACCTGCTAGGAAACACACGATGTCACTCAGCCAAAGGAGAGCACAGGCAAAGTCAACTGAAGCCCCCGTTTTCAAGATTTTGCCCTCTGCTGCTCCACAGCCTCCGGCGGCACACTGCATGTGCGTCACTTCTCGGTAGACAAGGCCGAAATCCGGGCATCCAGGGCCCCAGCCGTCTACAGTCTACGGATGGCGGCATATGGATCACCTCTTTGCCTCGTACAGCAGGGAGGCCTGGGCCCTAGACTGGCTCCGCTAGAGCTCCACAACCTCAGCTATTTTCCCTGACCTTTGACCCGTGCCCTCGTGAGTGTGTCATCTCTACTTCCACTTCTCTTCCCACCACACTGAATCCGCCACCTGCGGATACCTGAGCGTGGACATCAACATCTATCACTGGCTGCAGTGTCACAGGTCACTAGGTGTCTAGGCTCAGGCTGACCTTGGCTGTCTTCTGCCCAGGCAAGGAGCCTAATCCTTCCAAGGAAATCAGGACACGTGCTCACTGGCCGACATCCTTTCTTTCATCCACACAGCGGTCTAGATGAGGGGAAAGAGGCCAGGTAGGCCAGGTGAAGGCTGAGTGTGGGGCCTAAGGCTTCTTTCCCAATCACCATGGTGACAGCCACCGCAAGGCTGGGCGGAACTTCTGACGGGGACGAGTCACAAACACTCAGCCAATAGGAGAGGTCCAGCCTAACCGGCCAGTTCCGCAGAGCCCTCCATTTTACCCATGGACAGACAACGGCCCCTTGCGTCTTTGGACACAAAATCGAGGGCACCCAGGGAATAACTTCACAGTAGGCAACCCCTGATGTGAACACGTTCGACACACCGGGACAGCAGGCAGGTACCTCTTTTCCACTTACGCTAGGATATCACTAGGCAAGGCGCCCTTCCTCAGCATCTGTGGCCTCTCTGTATGTGTTCACTCAGAGGAATCTCTTCGTTCTACCCCTGAGACACATCACAAGTATGAGGGGCCTGAGAGAGAGCCTAGACATGGAACGGGGGAGGGTTCCGGCTGTACTGCTTCCCCGTGGGTAGAAAATAGCAGGTAGTCTCTCTGGAAGGTCTTAGCTTCTGTTGACTGACACGCGCAATACAGTAGGGGCGGACCCTGGCCAGGTGGAGCTTGTGGGCAGATGCAACCTCTCCGGCGACGAATAATTGCGCTGCTGCTTTGTATGGTGAAAACCTCCCCCCGCCAAGGGGGATGGGTAGAGAACATTGACCCACACCCGCCAGGGGCCTTTCTTGGGACTAAAGATCCCAACATGGTCTCAACGTCGTCACCCACTCAACACGCAACTTTCCTGCACACGTAATCCTGCCTTTCTCCGTCAGGGCCCTATCCTACCAGGAAAAAAAGCAAGCCGCTCAAAAAGGCCCATGCCAGGGAAATCGAGGAAACACTGCCAGTTCCCCAATTTTTGCTGTCTACATGTCCCCGCCTTCGGTGCAAGGCTGCCTATGTGGCCGGGCTCCGAAGGCAAGGCCGAAATCCTGGCAGCCTGGGCCCCAGCAGTGCAATGGTTGATGGACGTGGGGACACGGATGACCTGTTCGCCACATCCTTGGGCCCTTCACTGGCTCGCCATTCAGCTCCACGACGTCCACTACTGGCCCTGGCCTTTGCTTTGGCTGGTGCCCCATTAAACGTGTGCTCCGGAGCGATCTTTCTCCACCCATCACTAGCATTCTGCCACCAGGGGATATGTGAGTGTGGGAGTCAGCATTTGTCACTGGCAGCAGTGTCACAAGTCACTAGACTTCCAGCTACCTGCTGACCTAGGCTGCCTTCTGCCCCAGGCAAGGTCCCGAATCCTTTATCCCAGATGCTGACACCTGGGCACTGGCGGACATTGATTTTTATCAACACAGAGGTCTGAGTGAGGGTCAGAGGGCCAGGTAGGTGAAGTCAAGGCCAGGTGGGCGGGGCTAAGGCTTCTTTGCCATCACCATAGAGACAGTCCCCCCACCGCAAGAGTGGGCGGAGCTTGGGATGGGCCTGCTGACAAGACTGAGCCAATGGCAGAGATCCGGCCCGCCAGGCAGATGACACAGGGCCCTCCATTGTGACCTATGACCCCTAGTGGCCACAGGATTTGAGCACACCCCGGGAAAGGCTACGCAGGCACAAGGGAGCCCCTGGTGCGGACTGCTTCAGGGCATTGGCAGAGCACGCCAGGTACCTCTTTCCCACTTTCCTGAGGATATCAGTAGGCAAGGCATCCCCACTCAGCATCTCTTGCCTCTCTCTGTCTCTCTCTGCTTGTCTTCGTTCTCTGAAATCTCTTCCTTCTCCCCCTTGTCACTTCACACCTTGGAGTGCCTGACACAGGGCCTTGAGACGAAAGAACAAAGGGGGAAGGCCTCTGGCTCTACTGCTTGCCCATGGGGAGAGAAGTTCTGGTAGTCCATCTGGAAGGTCTAGAGAGTAGTGATTGATTGGGGAGCTACATCACGGGTGGACCTGGCCAGGTGAAGCTCCCTGACAAGTGGCAGCCTCTCCGGAGACTACTAATTCCGCTGATAACATTCTATGCAAATAACCGGCTGAGTGCCATGGGCAGAAAACATTGACACATACCTGCCAGAGGCCTATTTTGGGTCTGAAGAGTCCACCCTGGTCTCCAGCAACTCATCATCTCAGCACACACTTTGCCTGCACGCATGGAAACCGCCTCTCTCCACGAATGTCTTCACCTGCTAGGAAACACACGATGTCACTCAGCCAAAGGAGAGCACAGGCAAAGTCAACTGAAGCCCCCATTTTCAAGATTTTGCCCTCTGCTGCTCCACAGCCTCCGGCGGCACACTGCATGTGCGTCACTTCTCGGTAGACAAGGCCGAAATCCGGGCATCCAGGGCCCCAGCCGTCCACAGTCTACGGATGGCGGCATATGGATCACCTCTTTGCCTCGTACAGCAGGGAGGCCTGGGCCCTAGACTGGCTCCGCTAGAGCTCCACGACCTCAGCTATTTTCCCTGACCTTTGACCCGTGCCCTCGTGAGTGTGTCATCTCTACTTCCACTTCTCTTCCCACCACACTGAATCCGCCACCTGCGGATACCTGAGCGTGGACATCAACATCTATCACTGGCTGCAGTGTCACAGGTCACTAGGTGTCTAGGCTCAGGCTGACCTTGGCTGTCTTCTGCCCAGGCAAGGAGCCTAATCCTTCCAAGGAAATCAGGACACGTGCTCACTGGCCGACATCCTTTCTTTCATCCACACAGCGGTCTAGATGAGGGGAAAGAGGCCAGGTAGGCCAGGTGAAGGCTGAGTGTGGGGCCTAAGGCTTCTTTCCCAATCACCATGGTGACAGCCACCGCAAGGCTGGGCGGAACTTCTGACGGGGACGAGTCACAAACACTCAGCCAATAGGAGAGGTCCAGCCTAACCGGCCAGTTCCGCAGAGCCCTCCATTTTACCCATGGACAGACAACGGCCCCTTGCGTCTTTGGACACAAAATCGAGGGCACCCAGGGAATAACTTCACAGTAGGCAACCCCTGATGTGAACACGTTCGACACACCGGGACAGCAGGCAGGTACCTCTTTTCCACTTACGCTAGGATATCACTAGGCAAGGCGCCCTTCCTCAGCATCTGTGGCCTCTCTGTATGTGTTCACTCAGAGGAATCTCTTCGTTCTACCCCTGAGACACATCACAAGTATGAGGGGCCTGAGAGAGAGCCTAGACATGGAACGGGGGAGGGTTCCGGCTGTACTGCTTCCCCGTGGGTAGAAAATAGCAGGTAGTCTCTCTGGAAGGTCTTAGCTTCTGTTGACTGACACGCGCAATACAGTAGGGGCGGACCCTGGCCAGGTGGAGCTTGTGGGCAGATGCAACCTCTCCGGCGACGAATAATTGCGCTGCTGCTTTGTATGGTGAAAACCTCCCCCCGCCAAGGGGGATGGGTAGAGAACATTGACCCACACCCGCCAGGGGCCTTTCTTGGGACTAAAGATCCCAACATGGTCTCAACGTCGTCACCCACTCAACACGCAACTTTCCTGCACACGTAATCCTGCCTTTCTCCGTCAGGGCCCTATCCTACCAGGAAAAAAAGCAAGCCGCTCAAAAAGGCCCATGCCAGGGAAATCGAGGAAACACTGCCAGTTCCCCAATTTTTGCTGTCTACATGTCCCCGCCTTCGGTGCAAGGCTGCCTATGTGGCCGGGCTCCGAAGGCAAGGCCGAAATCCTGGCAGCCTGGGCCCCAGCAGTGCAATGGTTGATGGACGTGGGGACACGGATGACCTGTTCGCCACATCCTTGGGCCCTTCACTGGCTCGCCATTCAGCTCCACGACGTCCACTACTGGCCCTGGCCTTTGCTTTGGCTGGTGCCCCATTAAACGTGTGCTCCGGAGCGATCTTTCTCCACCCATCACTAGCATTCTGCCACCAGGGGATATGTGAGTGTGGGAGTCAGCATTTGTCACTGGCAGCAGTGTCACAAGTCACTAGACTTCCAGCTACCCGCTGACCTAGGCTGCCTTCTGCCCCAGGCAAGGTCCCGAATCCTTTATCCCAGATGCTGACACCTGGGCACTGGCGGACATTGATTTTTATCAACACAGAGGTCTGAGTGAGGGTCAGAGGGCCAGGTAGGTGAAGTCAAGGCCAGGTGGGCGGGGCTAAGGCTTCTTTGCCATCACCATAGAGACAGTCCCCCCACCGCAAGAGTGGGCGGAGCTTGGGATGGGCCTGCTGACAAGACTGAGCCAATGGCAGAGATCCGGCCCGCCAGGCAGATGACACAGGGCCCTCCATTGTGACCTATGACCCCTAGTGGCCACAGGATTTGAGCACACCCCGGGAAAGGCTACGCAGGCACAAGGGAGCCCCTGGTGCGGACTGCTTCAGGGCATTGGCAGAGCACGCCAGGTACCTCTTTCCCACTTTCCTGAGGATATCAGTAGGCAAGGCATCCCCACTCAGCATCTCTTGCCTCTCTCTGTCTCTCTCTGCTTGTCTTCGTTCTCTGAAATCTCTTCCTTCTCCCCCTTGTCACTTCACACCTTGGAGTGCCTGAAAGAGGGCCTAGAGACGAAAGAGCAAAGGGGGAAGGCCTCTGGCTCTACTGGTTGCCCAGGGGCAGATAAGATCTACTAGTCTACCTTTAAGGTCTAGAGAGTAGCCATCGATTGGGGAGCTACATCACGGACGGACCTGGCCAGGTGAAGCTTGCTGACATGCAGCAGCCTCTCCGGAGACTACTAATTCCGCGTATAACATTCTATGCAAATACCCGGCTGAGTGCCATGGGCAGAAAACATTGACACATACCTGCCAGAGGTCTATCCTGGGTCTGAAGAGTCCACCCTGGTCTCCAACCACTCATCATCTCAGCAGACACTTTGCCTGCACGCATGGAATCCGCCTCTCTCCACGAATGCCTTCTCCTGCTAGGAAACACAGGATGTCACTCAGCCAAAGGAGAGCACAGGCAAAGTCAACTGAAGCCCCCATTTGCAAGATTTTGCCCTCTGCTGGGCCACAGCCTCCGCTGGCACAGTGCATGTGTGTCACTTCTCCGAAGACAAGGCCGCAATCTGGGCATCCAGGGCCCCAGCAGTCCAGAGTCCAAGCATGGCGGCATATGGATCACCTCTTTGCCACGTACAGGAGGGAGGTCTGGGCCCTACACTGGCTCCGCTAGAGCTCCACGACCTCAGCTATTTTCCCTGACTTTTGGCCCGTGCCCTCGTGTGTGTGTCATCCCTAGTTACACTTCTTCTCCGACCACTCTGAATCTGCCACCTGCGGATACATGAGCATGAAAATTAACATCTGTCACTGCCTGCAGTGTCACAGGTCACTAGGTGTCTAGGCTCAGGCTGACCTTGGCTGTCTTCGGCCCAGGCAAGGAGCCTAATCCTTCAAAGGCAATGAGGACACGTGGTCATTGGCCGACATTCTTTCTTTCATCCACACAGCGGTCTAGATGAGGCTAAAGAGGCCAGGTAGGCCAGGTGAAGGCTGAGTGCGGGGCCTAAGGCTTCTTTCCCAATCACCATGGAGACAGCCACCGGAAGGCTGGCCGGAACTTCTGACGGGGACGGGTCACAAACACTGAGCCAATAGGAGAGGTGCAGCCTAACCGGCCAGTTTCGCAGAGCCCTCCATCGTACCCATGTACACACAACGGCCCGTTGTGTCTTTGGCCTCACAATGGAGGGCACCCAGGGAGTAGCTTCACTGTGGGCGTCTCTTGATGTGGAGAGGTTGGACACACTGGGACAGCAGGCAGGTATCTCTGTTCTGCTTACGCTAGAGTATCAGTAGGCAAGGCGCACTTCTTCAGCATCTATGTTCCCTCTCTGTATGTGGTCATTCAGAGAAATCTGTTCATTATACCCCTCAGACACATCACAAGTGTGAGGGACCTGGGAAACAGCCTGGAGATGAGACGGGGGAGGCTTCTGGCTAGACCGCTTCCCCATGAGCAGACAATAGCAGTTAGTCTCTCTAGAAGGTCTTAGCTTCTGTTGGTTGACATGGGCAATACAGTAGGGGCGGACCCTGGCCAGGTGGAGCTTGTGGGCAGATGCAACCTCTCTGGTGACGAATAATTCCACTGCTTCTTTGTATGGTGAAAACTCTTCGCGGCCAAGTGGACTGGGAAGAGAACATTGACTCACACCTGCCAGGGGCCTTTCCAGGGAGTGAAGATCCCAACCTGGTCTCAACATTGTCACCCTCTCAGCACACACCTTTCCTGAACACATAATCCTGCCTTTCTCCATCAGTGCCTTATCCTACTAGGAAAAAAAGCATGCCGCTCAAAAAGGCCAATGCCAGGGATATCGAGGAGACACTGCCATTTTCCAAATTTTTGCTGTTGACATATCCCCGCCTCCCCTGCAAGGCAGCGTATGTGGCCGGGCTGCGAAGGCAAAGCCGAAATCCCTGCAGCCTGGGCCCTAGCAGTACAGTGGTTTATGGACGTGGGGACACGAACGACCTGTTCGCCACATACAGGAGGGATCCTTGGGCCCACCCCTGGGTCGCCATTCAGTTCCACAACGTCCACTACTGGCCCTGGCCTTTTCCGGTTCCCACTGAACGTGTGCTTCACAGCGATGTTTCTCCACCCATCACTATTGTTCTGCCACCAGGGGATATGTGAGTGTGGGAGTCACCATTTGTCACTGGCATAGTGTCACAAGTCACTAGACTTCCAGGTTCCAGCTGACCTAGGCTTCCTTCTGCCCCAGGCACGGTCCCGAATCCTTTATCCCAGATGCTGACACCTGGGCACGGGCAGACATTCATTTTTTTCAACACAGAGGTCTGAGTGAGGGTCAGCAGTTCAGGTAGGTGAAGTGAAGGCCAGGTGGTCAAGGCTAAGGCTTGTTTGCCATCACCATGGAGACAGTCCCCACACCGCAAGAGTGGCAGAGCTTATGATTGGCCTGGTGACAAGACTGAGCCACTAGCTGAGATCCGGCCCGCCAGGCAGATGACACAGGGCCCTCCATTGTGACCTAGGACACCTAGTGGCCACAGGATTTGAGCACACCCTGGGAAAGGCTACGCAGGCACAAGGGAGCCCCTGGTGCGGACTGCTTCAGGGCATTGGCACAGCAGGCCAGGTACCTCTTTCCCACTTTCCTGAGCATATCAGTACGCAAGGCATCCCCACTCAGCATCTCTTGCCTCTCTCTGTCTCTCTCTCGATGTGTTCCTTCTCTGAAATCTCTTCCTTCTCCCCCTTGTCACTTCACACCTTGGAGTGCCTGACAGAGGGCCCAGAGACGAAAGAGCAAAGGGGGAAGGCCTCTGGCTCTACTGGTTGCCCATGGGCAGAGAAGATCTGCTAGTCTATCTGGAAGGTCTAGAGAGTAGCCATCGATTGGGGAGCTACATCATGGGCAGACCCTGGCCAGGTGAAGCTTGCTGACATGTGACAGCCTCCCCAGAGACTACTAATTCCGCTGATAACATTGTATGGAAGTACCCTGGTCAGTGCGCTGGGCAGAAAACGTTGACACATACCTGCCAGAGTCCTATCCTGGGTCCGAAAAGTTCACCCTGGTCTCCATAGACCGATCATCTCAGTACACACTTTGCCTGCACACACGGAATCCGCCTATCTCCACGAATGCCTTCTCTTGCTAGGAAACACACGATGTCACTCAGCCAAAGAGAGCACAGGCAAAGGCAAGCGAAGCCCCCATTTTCAAGTTTTTGCCCTCTGCTGCTTTACAGCCTCCGGTGGCACACTGCATGTGCGTCACTTCTCCGAAGACAAGGCCGAAATCCAGGCACCCAGGGCCCCAGCAGTCCAGAGTCTGCGGATGGTGGCATATGGATCACCTCTTTGCCATGTAGAGGACGGAGGCCTCGGCCCTACACTGGCTCCGCTAGAGCTCCATGACCTCAGCTATTTTCCCTGACCTTTGGCCCGTGCCCTCGTGGGTGTGTGATCTCTACTTACACTTCTCCTCCGAGCACTCTGAATCTGCCACCTGAGGATACGTGAGCATGGAAATCAACATCTATCACTGGCTGCAGTGTCACAGGTCACTTGGTGTCTAGGCTCGGGCGGACCTTGGCTGTCTTCTGCCCAGGGAAGGAGCTTAATCCTTCAAAGGAAATAAGGACACATGGTCAGTGGCCGACAGCCTTTCTTTCATCCACACAGCAGTCTAGGTGAGTGTAAAGAGGCCAGGTAGGCCAGGTGAAGGCTGAGTGCGGGGCCTAAGGCTTCTTTCCCGATCACCATGGAGACAGCCACCGGAAGGCTGGCCGGAACTTCTGACGGGGACGGGTCACAAGCAGTGAGCAATAGGAGAGGTGCAGCCTAACCGGCCAGTTCCGCAGAGCCCTCCATTTTACCCATGGACACACAACAGCCCCGTGTGTTTTTCGTCACAAAATCGAGGGCACTCAGGGAATAACTTCACAGTAGTGAACCCCTGATGTGGACAGGTTCGACACACTGTGACAGCAGGCAGGTACCTCTTTTCCACTTATGCTAGGATATCAGTAGTCCAGACGCCCTTCCTCAGCATCTAATGCCCCTCCGTTTAAGTGTTTGTTCAGAGAAGTCTCTTCATTCTACCTCTGAGACACATCACATGTATGAGGGGCCTGAGATAGAGCCTGGAGATGGAACGGGGGAGGCTTCTGGCTGTACCGCTTCCCCATGGGCAGAGAATAGCAGGTAGTCTCTCTGGAATGTCTTAGCTTCTGTTGATTGACATGAGCAATACAGTAGGGTGGACCCTGGCCAGTTGGAGCTTGTGGGCAGATGCAACTTTCCAGGCCAGTAATAATTCCTCTGCTCCTTTGTCTGGTGCAACCCCCCCCCAAATGGGATGGGCAGAGAACATTGACCCACACCTGCCAGGGGCCTTTCCTGGGACAAAAGATCCCAAACTGGTCTCAACGTTATCACCCTCTCAGCAGACACCTTTCCTGCACACATAATCCTGTTTTTCTCCGTCAGTGCCTTACCCTACTGAGAAAAAAAGCATGCCGCTGAAAAAGACAATGCCAGGGAAATCGAGGAGACACTGCCATTTTGCAAATTTTTGCTGTCTCCATGTCCCCGCCTCTGGTGGAAAGCTGCCTATGTGGCTGGGATCTGAAGGCAAGGCCGAAATCCTGGCAGCCTGGGCCCCAGCAGTCCAATGGTTTATGGACGTGGGGAGACGGATGACCTGTTTGCCACATACAGAAAATGAACATTCAATATAGAACATAAAGTATGGAATAGAGAATATAGAATATAGAAAAATGTGGAATATTGAACATAGACTATAAAGTGTAGAATACGAAACATAGATTATGAAATAAAGTATAAATGACACAGAACATAGAATATATAGAATATAGAAGACAATAGAATATAGAATGTAAAATATAGAATACACAATATAGAAGAAAACAGAATATAGAAAAATATAGACTATAGAAGGACAAATGTAGAATTGGAATATAGAATACAGAAAAATATAGTATGTAAAAAGACAGAATATGGAAGAATATAGACTATAGAATACAGAATATAGAGGAATTTAAAATATGGAATGTAAAATATAGAATATGGAATAAAAAATATGCAATATAGAATATGGAAGAATATCGTATGAAGAAAAATATAGAATATAGAACATCGAATATAGAATACAGAGTATGGAATATAGAATATACAAAAATACAGAATGTAGAAAAACATCGAAGAACACAGATCATAGAATACAGAGACTTTAAAATATAGAAGATGATACAGAGAACACTGAAGATACAATACAGAATATGAAAGAACTTTGAAAATAGAAGAATATAGCATATAGAGGATTTGGAATAAAGAAGAGTACAGAATATACGTTATAGAAGAACATAGCATAAAGAATACAGAATATAGAAGAAAATAGAATATAAATTCAGAATATAGAATACAGAAGAATATAAAATGTACGATGTAGAATAGCAATTATGGAATGCAAACTATAGAAAGAAGAATATAGGAGAATATAAATTACAGAATATAGAAGATTATAAATTATACAATATACATGATTATGGAAAATACAATGTAGACTATAAAATGTAGAATATAGAAGAAAATGGAATACAGAATATACAAGAATATGGAATGTTGAATATAGTATCAAGAATATGGAATATAGAATACACAAAAATATAGTATAGGTAAAGTATAGAAAGTAGAAGATTGAACATAGAACATAGAATATAGAAAAATATAGACTGTAGAATTTAGAATACAGAATGTAGAATATAGAAGATTTTAGAATATAGAATGTAGAATATACAGTATAGAATACAGAATATGGAATATACAACCTAGACTATGGAAAAATATAGAAATAGAATATACAAGAATATAGAACATAGAAGAATATAGAATATAAAATACAGGATACAGAGTATAGAAGAATTTAGAACGTAGAATATAGAATATGGACTATAGAATAGAGAGAAATATAGTATATAGAATATAGAACATAGAAGATACAATACAGAATATAAAAGAAAAAAGAATATAGATTATAGAAGAAAACAGAACATGGAAAATATGAGAATGTAGAATATAATTATAGAAGAATATAGAATGTTGAAAAATACAGAATACAGAATATAGGAAAACATAGAGCATAAATTTAGAATATAGATGATACAGATATATGAATGCAGAATATAGAAGAATAAAGAATATAGATGACAGACTACAGAATATAGAAGATAGAACATAGAAGAAAATAAGAGTATTGACAAATATAGGGTATAGGATACACACTACTGAAGAATATAGACTACAGAAAGTAGAAGAATATAGATTACAAACTATAGAAGAATATAGAATGTAGAATAGAGAATATGGAATAGACTATACAAGAGAATATTAGATTACAGAAGAATATAGAGATTAGAAGGCAGAATATACAATAAAAATATAGAAGATAGAATACAGAATTCAGAAAAATTTAGAACATAAAATGTAGAGTATAGAAGAAAATAGAATATAAAATGTAGAATGGAGAACATGGAATATGGAATAGAGTATAGAGAAGAATAAAGAATATTGAAAAACTTAGAACATAGAATGTAGACTGTAGAATATTGAATACAGAATTTAGAATGTACAATATAGAATACAGCAGATAGAAGAATATAGATTACAAGTGAAGAATATAGAATAAGAATGTAGAAGAGTATAGAATGCAGGACATAGAAGAATATAGAATATAGAATGCAGAATGTAGAAAATAGAATAAGGAATATAGAATGTAGAATACAGAAGAATATAGTATATAAAAATATAGAATATAGAACATTGAATATGGAATATAGAATACAGAGTATGAAATAGAGAATATAGAAAAATACAGAATAGAGATAAATATAGACTATAGAATAGAGTATGTACAAAGTAGAATTCAGAATATAAAATACAGAACATAGAATATAGAGGAATATAGATTATGGAATATAGAAGATTCTGGAATATAGAATGTAGAGTTAAATATAGAATATAGGAGATGGAATATAAGAGAATATAGAATGCAGAATATAATATACAGAATATGCAATATGGAATATAGGATACAGAAAATTATAAAATATATAGACTATAGAAAAATATTGAATATAGAATACAGACAATGGAATGTAGAAAAATATAGAATACAGAATATAAAACATAGAATAAAAATACATAACAGAGAGAATAAACATTACAGAACATAGAAGATTACGGAATGTAGAATGTAAAATACAGAATATACAATATAGAAGAATATATGATACAGACTATGGAAGAATATATAGTATAGAATGTAGAATATACAATACAGAAAATTATATAGAAAAGTATAGAATATAGGAAAAACAATATGCAACACAGAGTATGGAATATAGAATATAGAAGAATATAGAACATAGAATATAGAATGTAGAACACAAAATATAAAATATGAAATAAAGCATAAAGAACACAGAATATAGAAGAATATAGATTAAAGAATATAGACGATAACGGAATATAGAATATAAAATGCAGAATATACAATATAGAAGAATATAGAATACAGAATATAGACGAATATAGAATATAGAAGGAAGAATGAAGAATATGGAATATAGAATACAGAAAAATATAGTATGTAGAAAAATATAGAACATGGAAGAATATAGAATACAGAACATAGAATGTGGAAAAATTTTAAATATACAATGCAGAAAGTAGAATATGGAACATGAAATGTGCAATATAGAATATAGAGGAATAATGTATGTAGAAAAATATAGAATATAGAACATCAAATACAGAATAGAGTATGGAATATAGAATATAGAAAAATATAGAATACATATGAACATAGATTATAGAATGTAAAGAATTTCAAATATAGAATATGGAATATAGAACACTGAAGATAGAATACAGAATATAAAAGACCTTTGAAAATAGAAGAATATAGTGTATAGAGGATTTGGAATAAATAAGGATATAGAATATACATTATAGAAGAATATAGCATAGATAACAGAATATAGAAGAACACAGAACATATGTTTAGAATATAGAATACAGAGGAATATAAAATGTACAACGTGGAATACAGATTACAGAATGCAAAGTATAGGAAAATATAGATTATAGAATATAGAAGATTATAAATTATACAATACAGAAGATTATGGAATACAGAATGTAGAATGTAAAATACAGAATGTACGAGAATATGGAATATGGAATATAGAAGAACATAGAATGTTGAATATAGTATCAAGAATATGGAATATAGAATACATAAAAATACAGTATGTGTAAAAATATAGAAAATGGAACATTGAATATAGAACATAGAATATAGAAAAATATAGAATATAGAATACAGAATGTAGAATATAGAAGATTTTAGAATATAGAATGTAGAATACACAATATGGAATATAGAATACAGAAGAATATAGTATAGAGAAAAATATAGAATATACAACATAGAACATCAAATATAGAATAGAGAGTATGGAATATAGGAAAATATAGAATATAGAAGAACATAGAATTTAGAATGTGGAATATGGGATATAGAAGAATTTGGAATATAGAATATGGAATATACAATACAGGGTATTAATAGAGAATATAGAAAAGTATAGAATAGAGATAAATATAGACTATAGAATAGAGTATATACAAAGTACAATACAGAATATAAAATACAGAATAAAGAACATAGAATTTAGAAGAATATACATTACAGAATATAGAAGATTCTGGAATATAGAATATAGAAGATGGAATATAAGAGAATACAGAATGTAGAATATAGTTTACAGAATATGCAATATGGAATATAGAATACTGAAAATTATAAAAAAATATAGACTATAGGAAAAAACATTGAATATAGAATACAGACAATGGAATATAGAAAATTATAGAATGTAGAATACAGAATATAAAATATAGAATAAAAAATACATAATATAGAGATATACATTATAAAATACAGAAGATTATGGAATATAGAATGTAGAATGTAAAATACAGAATATACAATATAGAACAATATATGGTACAGACTATAGAAGAATATAGAATGTAGAATATAGAATACAGAAAATTATACAGAAAAATATAGAATATAGAAAAAGAACATTGAATATAGAACACAGAGTATGGAATATAGAATATAGAAAAACATACAATGTAGACTACAAAATATAGAATATGAAGTAAAGCATAAACAGCACAGAATATAGAATATAGATTATAGAATATAGAAATAATGGAATATAGAATGTAAAATACAGAATCTACAAAATAGAAGAATATAGAATTCAGAATATAGAATAATATAGAATACAGAAGGAAGAATGTAGAATATGGAATGTAGAATATAGAAAATTATAGTATATAGAAAAATATAGAATATGGAAGAACATAAAGAATTTAGAATGTAGAATACAGAACATAGAATATGGAAGAATTTAAAATATACAATGTAGAATATAGAATATGGAATATAGAAGAATATTGTATGTAGAATATAGAATACAGAGTATGGGATATAGAATATACAAAAATATAGAATATAGAAGAACATAGATTATAGAATATAGAGAATTTAAAATATAGAATATGGAACACTGAAAATAGAATACAGAATACAAAAGAACTTGGAAAATAGAAGAATATAGTGTATTTCATATTTTACATTCTACATTCCATAATTTTCTGTATTCTATAATCTGTATTCTAGTCTTTATTCTATATTTTATATTGTATTTTCTGTATTCTACATTCTACTTTCTATATTCTAAATTCTGTATTACATGTTCTTGTATAATCTATATTCTGTACTGCATAGTTTTCTACTGTGTATATTCTTCTATAATGTATATTCTATATTCTTCTGTATTCTATATTCTATTCTTCTATATTCTCTATTCTTCCGTATTGTGTATTCTACGTTCTACTATATTTTTCTTGTATTTTCTATAGCCTTCTATATTCTATATTCTTCTATATTCTAAATTTATATTCAATATTCTTCTATATTCTGTATTCTATATTCTTCTGTAATGTATATTCTATAATCCATATTCTTGTTTATATTCTTCTGTATTCCATATTCTTGTATATTCTATATTCTATTTTCTATATTCTTTTACATTCTATATCTTCTGTGTTCTGTGTTCTATGTTCAGTTTTCTTCTATGTACTATTCCTTCTATATTCCATATTCTATATTCTAAACTCTTCTATATTCTATATTCCACATTCTAAATTCTATGTTTTTCTATATTCTATATTTTCCTATATCCTATATGCCATACTCTCTATTCTATATTCGATGTTCTATATTCTATATTTTTCTCTATACTATATTCTTCTGTATTCTATATTCCATATTGTATAGTCTACATTTTAAAATCTTCTATATTCTACATTCTATATTAAACATTTGCAATTTTTCTATATTCTATATTTTTCTATATTCAATCTTCTATTTTCTATATATTTACATATACTATACTTTTGTGTATTCTATATTCCATATTCTCTATACTGTACTCAACATTCTATATTCTTTTCTGCAGGACTCTCCGTTCAGGTCTATTCTTGCCTGCGGGACTCTCCGTCGGGGCCTATTCTTGCCTACAGGGCTCCTCTATTCTGGCCTGTTCTTGCCTGTGGAACTCTCTGTTCCGGCCTGTTCTCGCCTGCAGGCCTCTCCGTTAGGGCCTCTTCTTACCTGCGGGGCTCCTCTATTCGGGCCTATCCTGGCCTGCGGGACTCTCCGTCGGGGCCTATTCTTGCCTACAGGGCTCCTCTATTCTGGCCTGTTCTTGCCTGTGGGACTCTCTGTTCCGGCCTGTTCTCGCCTGCAGGCCTCTCCGTTAGGGCCTCTTCTTACCTGCGGGGCTCCTCTATTTCGGGCCTATCCTGGCCTGCGGGACTCTCCGTCCGGGCCTATTCTCGCCTGCGGAACCTTCCGTTCGGGCCCATTCGTGCCTGTGGGACACTCTGTTCGGTCCTATTCTTGCCTGTGGGATCATTCGTTTGGGCCTATTCTTGCCTGTGGAACCTCCGTTCGGGCCTAATCTTGCCTGCGGGAGCATCCTTTCCTTCCTCCTCTTGCCTGCGGGGCTCTTCTATTTGGGCCTGCTCGTGCCTACGGAGCTCCGTTATTCAGGCCTGTTTGAGCCTGCGGGCCTCCGTTATTCGGGCCTGTTCGTGCGTGCGGGGCTCCGCTATTCCGCGTGTCCGCACGTGCGGGGCTCCGCTCTTGGGGCCGTTCATCAGTGCGGGGCTCCGCTCTTGGGGCCGTTCATCAGTGCGGGGCTCCGCTCTTGGGGCCGTTCATCAGTGCGGGGCTCCGCTCTTGGGGCCGTTCATCAGTGCGGGGCTCCGCTCTTGGGGCCTGCTCGTGCCTGCGGAGCTCCGGCATTGGTGAGTGTTCTCGTGTGGCGGGTTCCGCTATTCGGCGTGTTCGTACGTGCCAGGCTCCGCTATTCCGGCCTGTTCGTGCCTGTGGGGCTCCTCTATTCGGGCATGTTCTTGCCTGCGGGACTCCTCTGTGCGGTCCTATTCTTGCCTTCGGGACTCTGTTCGGGCTGATTCTTGGCTACAGGAATCTCCGTTCTGGCCTATTCTTGCCTGTAGCACTCTCCATTTGGGCCTATTCTTTCCTGCGGGACTCTCCGTTCAGGTCTATTTTTGCCTGCGGGACCCTGTTCAGGCCTATTCTTGCCTACAGGGCTCCTCTGTTCTGGCCTGTGGGAATCTCCCTTCGGGCTTATTCTCGTCTGCGGGACTCTCGGTATGGGCCTGTTGTCGCCTTCGGGACTCTCCGTTCGGGCCCTTTCTCGGCTGCCGGACTCTCCTTTTGGGCCTGTTCTCGCCTGCAGGACTCTCCTTTTGGGCCTATTCTCAACTCCAGGCTTCTCTGTTAGGGTCTATTCTTTCCTGGGGGATTCTGTTTGGGCCTATTCTTACCTGCGGGGCTCCTCTATTCGGGCCTATTCTTGCCCACGGGACTGTGTAAGGGCCTTTTCTTGCCAGCCGGGCTCTAATTCAGGCGTATTCTTGCCTGCGTGACTCTGTTCGGGCCTATTCTTGCCTGCGTGAGTCCCAGTTCGGGACTATTCTTGCCTGCGTGAGTCCCAGTTCAGGACTATTCTTGCCTGCGGGACTCTCCTTTCAGGCTTCCTCTTGTCTGCGGGGCTCCTCTATTCGGGCCTCTTCGTGCCTGTGGAGCTCCGTTATTCAGGCCTTTTCCTGCGTGCGGGGCTCCACTATTTGGGCCTGTTCTTGCCTGTGGGGCTCCTCTATTAAGGGATATTTTTGCCTGCCGGACTCTCAGTTTGGGCCTATCCTTGCCTGCGGGACTCTCCATTTGGGCCTATACTTGCTTGCAGAACTCTCCGTTTGGGCCTGTTCTTTCCTGCGGGACTCTCTGTTCGGGCCTATTCATGCCTGTGGAGCTCTCCTTTCAGGCTTCGCCTTACCTGCGGGGCTCCGCTATTCGGGCCTGCTCGTGCGTGCGGGCTACCCTATACGACTATACGATACAGAATATAGATTATAGAAGAACATAGAATACAGAATTTGGAATATAGAAAATAGAATGTAGAATAAAAGAAAAGAATGTAGAATACAGAATATAAAATATAAAATGAAGAGTATTGATTACGGAGTATAGAATATAGAAAATTCTGAAATGTAGAATGTAAAATATAGAAGAATATAGAATGCATACTATAGCAGAATACAGAAGAATATAGGATATAGAATATAGAATATGGAACATAAGATATACCATACAGAAAAACAGAATATAGAAAGATAAAGAATATAGAACATAGAACTTTAAATATACAATATAAAATACAGAGAATGGAATATAGAACCTAGATTATGGAAGAATATAGAAATAGAATATAGAATTTAGAATGTACAGTACAGAATATAAAATATAGAATTTAGAACGTAGAATATAGAATATGGACTATAGAATATAGAGGAATATAGTATATGGAAGAACATAGACGATACAATACAGAATATAAAAGAAAAAAAGAATACAGAAGAATATAGAGTATAGAAGAATAAGGAATATGGAAAATAGGAGAAAGTAGAATATAATTATAGAAGAATGTAGAATATTGAAAAATATAGAATACAGAATATAGGAAAACATAGAGCATAAATTTAGAAGATATAGGATATAGAATGCAGAATATAGAAGAATAAAGGATATAGATGACAGACTACAGAATATAGAAGATAGAATGTAGAAGAAAATAGAATATTGACAAACGGAATATAGGGTATAGGATATACAGTATTGAAGAATAGAGAATAAAGTAGAAAAATACAGATGACAAAATATAGAAGAATATAGAATGGAGAATAGAGAATATAAGAGAATAGATTACAGAAGAATATAGAATATAGAGATTAGAAGGTAGAATATACATAAAAAATATAGAATATAGAATTCAGAAAAAATTTAGAATATAAAATGCAGAATATAGAATATAGAAGAAAATGGAATGGAGAATGGAGAACACAGAATATGGGATAGGGAATAGAGAAGAATAAAGAATATTGAAAAATTCAGAATATAGAATGTAGACTAGAATATTGAATATAGAATTTAGAATGTACAATATGGAATATAGCAGGTAGAAGAATATAGATTACAACAGAAGAATATAGAATGTAGAATAAGAATGTAGAAGAGTATAGAATACAGAACATAGAAGAATAAAATGCAGAATGTAGAATACAGAAGAATATAGGATATAAAAAATATAGAATATAGAACATCGAATATGGAATATAGAATACAGAGTATGAAATAGAGAATATAGAAAAATATTGAATAGACTTAAAGAATGTAGAATAGAGTATGTACAAAGTAGAATAAAGAACATAGAATACAGAAGAATATAGATTATAGAATATTCTGGAATATAGAATTAAATATAGAATATAGAAGATGGAATAAAAGAAAATATAGAATGTAGAATATAGTTTACAGAATATGCAATATGGAATATAGAATACAGAAAATTATAAAAAATATAGAATATAGAAAACATTGAGTATAGAATACAGACAATGGAATATAGAAAAATAAAGAATTTAGAATACAGGATATAGAATATAAAATATAGAACAAAATACATAATATAGAGAATATACATTATACAATATAGAAGATTATGGAATATAGAATGTAGAATGTAAAATACAGAATTTACAATATAGAAAAATATATGATACAGACTATAGAAGAATATAGAGTAAAGAATGAATATAGAATACAGAAAATTGTATAGAAAAATATAGATTATAGAAAAAGAACATTGAATATAGAACACAGAGTATGGAATATGTAATATAGAAAAATATAGAATATAGAATGTAGAATACAAAATATAGAATATAAAATAAAGGGTAAAGAACACAGATTATAGAAGAATATAGAATATAGAAGATAACAGAATATAGAATTTAAAATACAGACTACACTATAGAAGAATACAGAATATAGTAGGATATAGAAGGAAGAATATAGAATATGCAATAGAGAATACAGAAAAATATAGTATATAGAAAAATATAGACGAAGTATATGGAAGAATATAGAATTTAGAATATAGAATACAGAGCATAGAATATGGAAGAATTTAAAATATACAATGTGGAATATAGAATATGGAATATAGAAGAATATTGTATGTAGAAAAATGTAGAATATAGAATACAGAGTATGGGATATAGAATATACAAAAATATAGAATATAGAAGAACATAGATTATAGAATATAGAGAATTTAAAATATAGAATATGGAACATAGAACACGGAAGATACAATACAGAATATAAAAGAACGTTGTAAACAGAACAATATAGTGTATAGAGGATTTGGAATAAAGAAGAATATAGAATATACATTATAGAAGAATACAGCATACAGAATACAGGATATAGAAGAAAATAGAATATAAATTTAGAATATGGAATGCAGAAGAATAAAATGTACAATGTAGAATACAGATTATACAATGCAAAGTATACAGTGAAGAATACACAGAAGTATATAATAAAAAAATAAATCATACAGTATAGAAAATAATGGAATATAGAATGTACAATGTAAAATATAGAATATAGAAGAACATAGAATACGAAATATAGAATATAGAATGTACAAGGGTATGGAAAATACAAGAAAAAGAATATAGTAGAATGTAGAATACAGAATATTGAAGAATACAGAATATGGAATAGAGAATACAGAAGAATTAGGATATAGAATACAGAATATACATTATAGAAGAATGTACACAGTAGAAGACTATACAAGGAAGAATATAGATTACTGAAGAACATAGAATACAGAATTTAGAATATAGAATGTAGACTACAGAATATAAAATATAGAATAAAGACTATAGAATATAGAATACAGATTGTAGAATACAGAGAATTATGGAATGTAGAATGTAAAATATAAAAGAATACAGAATTTAAAAGAATACAGAATGTAGACTACAGAATATGGAACATAGAATATACCACACAGAAAAATATAGTATATATAAAAATAAAGAATATAGAACATAGAACTTTGAATATACAATATAGAATACAGAGTATGGAATATAGAACCTAGAATATGTAAAAATACAGAAAGAGAATATAAAAGAATATAGAATATAGGAGAATATAGAATTTAGAATGTAGAATATAAAGTACAGAATATAGAATATAGAAGAATTTAGAACGTAGAACATAGAATATAGAGGAATACAGTATATAGAAGAACATAGGACATAGAAAATACAATGCAGAATATAAAAGAAAAAAGAATATAGAGTATAGAAGAATATGGAATATGGACAATAGGAGAATGTAGAGTATAATTATAGAAGAATATAGAAAACTGAAAAACAATACAGAATATAGGAAAATATAGAGCAAAAATTTAGAAGATATAGGATATAGAATGCAGAATATAGAAGAATACAGAATATAGATGACAGACTACAGAAAATAGAAGATAGAACATAGAAGAAAATAGACTATGGACAAATATGGAATATAAGGTACCGGATATATACTATTGAAGAATATAGAATAAAGTAGAAGAATATAGATTACAGACTATAGAAGAATATAGAATGTAGAATAGAGAATATGGAATAGAGAATACAAGAGAATATTAGATTACAGAAGAATATAGAATATAGAGATTAGAAGGTAGAATAAACACTAAAAAATACAGAATATAGAAGAATATAGAATTCAGAAAAATTTAGAATAGAAAATGTCAAATATAGAAGAAAATGGAATGTAGAATAGAGAACATAGAATGTGGAATAGAGTATAGAGAAGAATAAAGAATATTACAAAATTTAGAATGTAGACTGTAGAATATTTAATATACAATTCAGAATGTACAATACAGAATATAGCAGATAGAAGAATATAGATTATAAGAGAAGAATATAGAATGTAGAATAAGAATGTAGAAGAGTATAGAATACAGAACATAGAAGACTATAGAATGCAGAATGTAGAATATGGAATATATAATATAGAATACAGAAGAATATAGTATATAAAAATATTGAATATAGAACATAGAATATAGAACACAGAATATAGAATATGTGATATAGAATACAGGGTATGGAATAGAGAATATAGAAAAATATAAAATAGAGAAATATAGAATAGAGTATGTACAAAGTAGAATATAAAATGTAGAATAAAGAACATAGAATATAGAAGAATATAGATTATAGAATATTGAAGACTGGAATATAGAATGTAGAATTAAATATAGAAGATAGAATATAAGAGAATATAGAATGTAGAATAGAGTATACAGAATATGCAATATGGAATATAGAATACAGAAAATTATTAAATATAGACTATAGAAAAAAATGAATATAGAATACAATCAATGGAATATAGAAAATATAGAATTTAGAAAATAGAATGTAGAATACAGAATATAAAATATAGAATAAAAAATACATAATATAGAGAATATACATTATACAATATAGAAGATTATGGAATATAGAATGTAGAATGCAAAATACACAATATACAATATAGAACAATATATGATACAGACTATAGAAGAATATAGAATATAGAATACAGAAAATTATAGAATATAGAAAAAGAACATTGAATATAGAACACAGAGGATGGAATATAGAATATAGAAAATATAGAATATAGAAGAATATAGTATGTAGAATACAAAATATAGAATAAAAATAAAGCATAAAGAACACAGAATATAGAAGAATATAGATTATAGAATATAGAAGATAATGGAATAAGAATATAGAGTGTAAAACAAAATATACACTATGAAGAATACAGAATATAGAAAAATGTAGAATATAGAAGGAAGAATGTAGACTATGGAATATAGAATACAGAAAAATATAGTATATAGAATATAGAAGAAAATGGAAGAACATAGAATAAAGAATTTAGAATGTAGAATACAGAATATAGAGCATAGAATATGGAAGAATTTAAAATATACAATATAGAATATGGAATATGAAATATAGAATATAGAAGAATATTGTATGTAGAAAAATATAGAATGTAGAACATCGCATATAGAATGCAAAGTATGAAATATAGAATATACAAAAATAGAATATAGAAGAACATAGATTATAGAAAATAGAGAATTTGAAATATAGAATATGGAACATAGAACACTGAAGATAGAATACAGAATATAAAAGAACTTTGAAAATAGAATATAGAGTATTCTATATTTTACATTCTACATTCCATAATTTTCTATATTTTATAATCTGTATTCTATAGTCTTTATTCTACATTCTATGTTCTAAATTCTGTATTACATGCTCTTGTATAATCTATATTCTGTATTGTGTAGTCTTCTACTGTGTATATTCTTCTATAATGTATATTGTATATTCTTCTGTATTCTATATTCTAATTCTAAACATCCCCACATAACCCTGCTCACCTGGAACCATTGATGAGAGTTTCCAGACAACTCATCTGGGGACCAACAACCCAGATACCCCAAACCCAACCACCCTGCAATCAGCAGAGCACACACACAGCACCCAACCCCAAAACTAGGAAGATCACCCACTGCACCCACAGCCAGGGTCCAGCTGGACAGACAAACACACCACCTCAACAGAAACACCACCTATATCCTCAACAGCCCCACGAGAGACCCACACTCACACATGCAGTCATTCCTCCACCAACCCTGAGAAAGGTACTGAGAGCATCAAAATGGCAAAATTAGAGACCAGAGCAAAACACAGGCCCAGCCTACTTGGATATATCAAAACAAAACAAAATTTCAGGGTTCAACAAACACACAGTAAATAAATAGATATAATAATTTCTTGATGCTTCGGAAACAACAGACAATATCAAATCACAAAAAGAAGCAGGACAAGATGGAGTCAGCAAGTGACTGAAATAAAGAACAAAAAAACTGCCGGGGGTAAGAAACAGCCTGTGAAAACACAGGCAAAACCAAGAAAAATATAGACAAAATCAAGGAAGGCACTGACAAAATGAAAGAAAGCAACAAACAAACAAAAAACCCATTGTTGTCAAGTTGTTTACAACTCATAAAAGCGATAAAGAATTCAGGAAAACAATATAAAAACGAAACAACTAGAAACCATACAAAAACATCAACTAGAAAGCCAAAAGATTAAGAATAAAATTTCAGAAACAGACAACTCAAAAGAAGGATATAAGACCAGAATTGAAGCAATGGAAGACAGATTAGTGAAATTAAAGAAAAATCCCTTGATACCAATTTGTTTGAGGAAAAATCAGAAAAAAGAATGAAGAAATCCTAATAATTATGTGGGACACTGTCAAGAGGAACAACTTGCATATGATAAGAGATCCAATGGATGGGGCTGGGTGCAATGCAAAACACAGAGACAATTGTCAAAGTAATCCTGGCAGAAAACTTCGCTATCTATCATTATGAAAGATAAGAAGATACTCATCCAAGAAGCGCAATGAACCCCATACAGGATAGAGCCCAAAGAAAGTCACCAAGACTTATAAACAAACTTGCAAAAAAAAAAGGACCAAAGACAAACAAAGAATCCTGAGATCAGCTAAGGAAAAATAAAGTCACCTATCTACAAAGGGGAACCAATAAAACTAATCTCCAACTATGTAGCTAAAACTACGTAGGCAAGAAGACAGTGGGAAGACCTATATAAAAGGTCGAAAGTAAAAAAACAAAAACAAAAAAAACCCAGCCAGCAATTCTATATTTGGTAAAACAGTCTCTCAAATACAATGGCAACATTAGAATATTTCCAGATAAGCAGAAATTAAGGGAATTTGTAAAAACCAGACCAAACTTATGAGAAATATTAAAGAGAGTCCTTCGAATAGAGAACCAAAAACATTAAACAATAATCTGATATTTGGACGCAGGACAGACCACCCAGATACCAACCCAAATAAAGAATTTAAAAAACAAAACAAAGCTAAAAACAGGGAACCAAAGACATCAATATGTAAATGATGACATCAAAACAAAGAAGAGGGAAGAAATGGTGTAGTTATAGAACTTCCATATGGAGAGGAAGCCAAAGCGATACCAATAAATAAAAGACTGTTTTAAACTTAGGAAGATAACGGTAAATTTCAAGGTAACGACATAGAGGAGGCCTGGTGGTGCATTGGTTAAGTGCTCGGCTGCTAACCAAAATGTCATTGCACTGAAAGTCTTAACTAAAGAAATATGGAAAAAAGAAAGAAATAAAGGACATCCAAATTGGAAGGAAGAAGCAAAATTTTCCCTATACACAGATGAAATGAACCTATACATAGAAAACTCCAAGGATTCCACAAAAAAACTACTGGAACTAATAGAAGGAGTCAGCAAAGTAGCAGGGTACAATATCATATTAGTTGGATTCCTCTACATCAACAAAGAGAACTTCAAAAAGTAAATCACAAAAAGAATGCCATTTATAATAGCCCCCCAAATGATAAAATACTTGGGAATAAATCTATCTAACCAGGGATATAAAAGACCTATACAAAGAAAACTACAAAATGCTACTGCAAGAAACCAAGAGACCTATATAATTGGAAGAAAAAAAAAATGCTCATGGATAGGAAGACTCAACATCATGAAAATGTCAATACTACCTGAAGTGATCTACAAATATAATGCAAGACCGATCCAAATTGCAACGGCATTCTTTAATGAGATGGAAACACTAATCACCAACCCAATGTGAAAAGGAAAGAGGCCTTGGATAAGTTAAGTGCTACTAAAGAAGAACAAGGTAGAAAGAAGGCCTCGCACTACTGAATCTCAGAACCTACTATACAGGCATGGCAATCAAAACAGACTGGTATTTGTACGATGACAAACACATAGACCGATGGAACAGAATTTAGAAGACAGATGTAAATCCGTCCAGCTATGGGCCGCTGATTTTTGACGAAGGGCCAAATTTTGTTAAATTGGGAAAAGACAGTCTCTAACAAATGGCACTGGCAAAACTGAATGTCCGTCTGTAGAAAAAAGGAATCAGGACCCATACTTCACATCATAAACAAAAACTAACTCAAAATGGATCAAAGACCTAAATATAAAACCTAAAACAATAAGGATTTCATTTTACTTGTTTCAGCAATCAGCATCCATGGAAGCAGCAGTGGGCAAATCTGCTACAAAAGACCTCCTTAAAGTGTTAAAAAGCAAGGACGTCACCTTGAAGACTAAGGTGCCCCTGACCCAAGCAATGAAAGCTGGATGATGAGTAAGGAAGACTGAAGAAAAATTGGCATCTGTTGGTGAAGAATATTGAATATATCATGATGTGCCAAAATAAGGAACAAATCTGCCTTGGAAGAAGTACAGCTAGAATGCTCCTTAGAAGCAAGAATGGTGAGACTTCATCTCATATACTTTGGGCATGTTGTCAGGAAGGATCAGTCTCTGGAGAAGGACATCATCCTTGGTAAAGAATAGGGTCAGTGAAAAAGAGGAAGGCCCTCAACAAAATGGACTGACATGGTGGCTGCAACAATGGGCCCAAGCATAACAATGATTGTGAGGATGGCACAGGATCGGGCAGTGTTTCCTTTTGTTGTGCATAGGGTGGCTATGAGTCAGAAATGACTCGAGCGCACCTAGAAAAACAACAACAACAATAACAATAAGGAGATAGAAATTATAACAAAGTACCGAATACAAATTAACATTAATCCTTCTCAAACTCTTGCAAAAGAAAATAGTAGGGAACACTTTGTAACTGGTTCTATGATGACATAATCGCCCTGACACCAAAGCCAAAAAAACCCACAATATCCCTTATGAATATGAATGCAAATCTTCAACAGAGTACTAACAAACCAAATCCAGCAGCAAAATACTAGCAAACCAAACATAGCAGCATATTGAAAAGACTATAAACCACATCCCAGTGGAACTTATCCCAGAAATGCAAGAGTTGTTAAGCATAAATATCAATTAATTAAGAAAATGAAGGAAAAATGATTTGATTAATGAATGCAGAAACATCATTTGACAAAATCCAAGACCCTTTCATAATAAAACCATTCAACAAACTAGAAATGTAAGGAAACTACATGTATCTGATTAAGGACACTTATGAAATACCCATAGCTATTTTTTTTTTTTTTAACATCACACGCATTGGTGAAAGACTACAAGTTTTCCCCTAACATCAGGAACAAGACAAGGATGCCTGATTTCATAACTCTTATTCTACATTTTTCTGGAAATACTAGACAGAAAAGTTAGGCTAAAATTTTTTTTAAAGGCATTTGAATTTGGAAAGAAGTAAAATTTTTCCTATTCAAGATGACAAGATCTTATACATAGAATATCCTAAGGAATTCTCTCTCTTTCTCTCTCTCTCTCCCTCACATACACACACCCACAAATATACAATACAAATAAAAAACAAAAAGAAACTATTAGATTTAATATACAAATTCAACAGAATGGCAGGATATCAGATCAACACACAAAAATACAGTTCTGGAAAGCCAAACTTGTTATTATTTATCTGTTTATTTATCTATTTATCCATCTATTTATTGATTTGTTGATATAGCTATCTCTTTATCTACTTATTCATCTATTCATTCATTCATATGTCTGTCTTTCTATATGCCTGTCCATCCATCCATCCATCCATCCATCCATCCATCCATCCATCCATCCATCCATCCATCCATCCATCCATCCATCCATCCATCCATCCATCCATGCATGTGTTCATTCATTTATTTATCTCTCTCTATTTGTTTACTTATTACGCTTTTGAGCTTCACATTTCTTCAACACCAAACTTCAAACTGACCTGGATTTTAAGGGAAAAAAGATGTCAATGACTTCTTAATTATGCCTACGGGAAAAATTGATTCACTTGATTGGTTTTCTTCGTGACACGTTTGCTTTAAATCTACTTTAAATTACTTCTCATTAAGCTTGATCCAAAAAAATTGGATGATCTTTTTTTTTTTTTTCCTTATTTGTATGAGTTTAAAGAGCTTAAATTTGGAGGAAAAGAGACTTAATGATTCTCTCGTGGTTCACTATTTGGGCCCAAGCACCCATGTGTATAGACTCAGTGCTTCTCAGGTGGTGGCAAAAACATTCATTTGCCCTGTGTTGGCTATTAGGTAGGAAGGTTGCCCCTGGCTGGAAGGAGGTCAAACCTCAACAGTGATCATGTCGTTGGGAGAGTCTTTGAACCTGAGCAGAGAGAGCAACTATATTTATAGAGTTTATTTAAGTAATTCTCAGTGCAGAGAGTTTGTTCTATTTTTGTTTGTTGAGTTTTTAGTAGAACCATGTAACACAGGGGTGTAGAAAGCTGTTAAAAGGATTTGTGTCTGTGTTTGAGAAAAGCAGTGCAGGCAATGCTTCCATCCCTGAATCTTAGTTTATGTGAAATAATAATCAAAAAAGCAGTAAAAACAGCAGCATCCATAATAATCATCATTAAAGCTGTTTGTTGAGTGTTTGCAGCATGCTGGACAATGTTGTAAGTTGTTTGCATGTGTTAACTAATTTACTTTTTAGTAAACAATATTAGTGGTAGATGCTATTACCAGTAACACTTGAAAGTTAATAATTAATATCTGAATCAAGAGAGCAAATACCTTCTTACCTGTCCAGGACCCTTCCAAGATCATATTGATTTTATATTTTCATTTTTGTTTTCTGGTTCTAAAATCAAGTGCCAAAAACTGTACAATTTCACATTATTCAAAATTTATAAATGTCACCTTGATATTGTAGGTATATTTCCAGCAGTGAACAAAAGTGAGGCAAGTGTTGACCATTCCTAGGACTCAATTCTTCAGTTAAACTCTGAGATTGGTTTCCAGAATGCTTATGTTTTATCCTATGACTGACTCAATGGTTGTTTGACGACTGGAGTTTCTTTGTAAGGTGTTTTAGAGAATAAGATAAAATATTTCAAATTAAGGAATAATTATGTTATAATTATTATAAATTATAATTTATAAATTATAAAATAACATAATTGAGGAAAAATGAAGATAAGAGCTTACTGATGTGACTTCCATCTCTGTCTGTGTGTGATAGAGTTAACCTATGTATTTTCTCTCTAAACTCTGACCTACATCACCTTTCTTCTTAAGTTATTGCACATTTCTTTTTCCTACTTGAGCACAGCAGCTGTCTTATGTCATCCCATGGAATTAGGTAAGAGAATTGGCTGGTTAAAATCCCACTTCGCTTTAATTTTTCCAGATTAAATGTATCTCATTCAAATAGAACAAATTTAAGTGGGCATCATGCCAAAATCTAAATTCCTGTCTATGAACTTGGAGACATTTAAACCTTAGGGGCTGAAACATTTATATTGGATCTGTGGACTTCCAGAAAGCTGAGTCTCTTACTTCTCTGGTCAAGCCAACTTGTTTATTTTGAGAATAAAATTATTGCAGTATTTAACATAATATCGCCTACATTATATAATTCTCAGTATTGTATGCATATTTTGTACAGAAAAAAATCAAAGTAAATATTAGTTGATTACTAATTACGTGGAGTCTAAATCTACACGCATATTTTAAAGGTAAAATAGAGTTAACTGGTTTTTCTTTTTTTAACATTCAGTTAAGATCAGTTATTTGACTTGTTTTTCACTTGAACAAATATATTTTGAGCCTTGACCCTTTGTTCTTTTTTTTTTTCTCCCAGGAGTGTAGACACCAGGCCTCATAAAGTATCACCTACAATTTCTACAATGTGCTTAATTGTGGGCTAGAGACCTAGTTCCCCCAGAAGGCCTCTGAGAAACAAAATATGAATTCCACCATGATTAGGCAGTCAGCCCATGTCTATCAAGAGGTTGAAAGCCTCATATAAGGATGAGAAAATGAGTTTGAACATTTCTTTTTTTATTAAAATTTTTCATGGTAAATGATTGAAGGCTTATTGTCTGAAGCAAAAAAAAACAAAGGCAATCTTGCACACTCGTAGTGTGGTAACAGTTCCTGAAATGTGTTTCAGATTAGAGGTTTCTACAGTTTTGGGTTCCTTTTCAAATCTATTTCTCTGCCACCCCGTAGAGGTGCCAAATAAAGTAGCTTAATTATTCATAATATATGCAGTTTGTCTCTGTGACTCTTTGATATATATAACCAACAAACAATATAATTTAACTTAAAACTTTGTGAAAGACGGACTTGCTGTGAGTATGTAACACTATCCCCAAGTGGGGTGACAGGGAAATCTGTTTAATTTTGCAGACCCCTTCCCCAGCTTCTGACCTAATGTTTTATTTCAAATAAAATTTCCTGGGAAAATGAAACATATCTCTATATGAGACACTATATATCTCAACTGAAATAAGTTTTAAAATTAATTACTTTATATCTGGAAAAGAATGTGGATGTCTACACATCTAATGAAGAAGAATGTGTTTTTCAATGCAGTAGCTTGTTCTTCAGTTTTAAAAACATGACCCGCTGGATGTGAGCAGTCTCCTTCATAACAACAATTCAAATTTCAAATAGCTGTCTTAGGCCACTAATTACTCTGAATTTAACCTAAAATATTACAATACCTTGGAGACTTTACTACAATTCATATCAAAAAGATCAATATACAACTAATCTCAGGGACACTATTTAAAGGAATGTGTTTTATTTGATAAATTATGTAGAGTGGATTGTATTGTTTTTTTTTTTTTTGCACATTCATTTCCTTGATTTGCGTGATATCTGGGCTGCCCAAATTATTCAGATTACATTTGAACGATTTCTGCAAGAATGAGTATCAAGGTAAGTTATGTGAGATTGATTTGACCATACATTGAATTGAAATTTTCTTGGGGCAGCAATCACAAAGGAGCAAGGTGAGAGACATTTCTTGGTAAGGTGAGATAAGGGTTAGGGTTTGAAGGTCCAATGCAACCCCTACTGGGCAGCAAGGCCCTGCAGCTATCACTCATAGTCTTGATTGGGGTAGTAAAAACATTTCTTTCTTATTTTTGCCTTACCACTTTGCATTATGCTTAGGACATAGTCATGTTCAGGAATATTACTAGAAACGTGAAAGGTTGTAAACTATGTAAAGTATTTCAAGCAATACAAACACCTGTTGAGAAACTTATGCAGTGGTATTAAAATATTTTGCAAATTGTTTTATTTTTAGTGAAATATATATGCTTATATGCATACGTATATATGTGTGTATATAATGTGTAACTGTCTAGTTTTCATAACCGATTTTGAATACATGCACATTATCTCAACAAGTTGATGTTTTTAGTTCCTTTCTCCATTTTCATCATGTGCCCTTCATTTCAAATTTCTCCTGTATGTTTAGTGTATTTCTATAAATTACACAAGAAAAATTCCTAATATGAATCTGTTAGTTAAAAAAAAAAAGCGGTTTCCATCAAGTCTATCCTGACTCAAAGCCACCCTGTAGGACAGAGCAGAACTGCCCAGTATGGTTTCCAAGGAGCCGCTGGTGGAATCGAGCTGCAAACCTTTTGGTAAGCAGCCCTAACTCAACGACTGCGACAGGTATGAAAATGATCAAAGGTCGCGAGAAATGATTAGCAAGTTTTGAAAAGATCTACTGTGTTTTACCAAAACTATGCTACTGCATATCTGATAACGTTGCTCACAACATTTTTGGCCTAATAATTTAATAAAGTTGTTTTGTTTAACTAGGTTTTAATATTTTTGGATTATTTCTTTATTTTAAGCCTTCTATTTCATTTTCGATGTATCACTTATTTGTATATTTTTTTCTGCTTAGTCGGCTCTTTTCATTTTTATTATTAATTTTTGGTAAATTGGATTTTATTTGTGATATTAAAATTTTTTATTTGTTCTAAGAATTCAATTTGGGTTCTTGTTTAGATTTATAATACTTTACATGAAATTTTGGGGGGTAAAAACTACAAAATCAAAATAACGACCCCCACCTGGTGAAATGAGCATTCCAATAGATTGGAAATTGTTGCCAGTGTTCCCATTTTCTTTTTTTTAAATAAATTTTTCCTTCCATATATATGTTTATTTTACTTTGTCATTCAAAAATTTATACACAATTTTTTTCATGGCATTGGCTGCAATCCCTATTGTGTCAGCACTCTCCCCCTTTCCACCCCACATTCCCACATTCCATTTGTCCAGTTTTCCTGTCCCTTCCTGCCTTCTCTTCTCTGTTTTTTGGCAGGTGTAGCCCATTTGATGTCATATACTGTTCGTTTTATAGGCCTGTCTTACTTTGGCTGAAAGGTAAACTTCGGGGGTGGCTTCAGTTCTGAGTTAGAAGGATCTCCAGGGGCCATAGTCTCCAGGGTTCTCTGCTCTGACTGGGATTACAACAGAAAGTCCTGGACAGAGTGGGAGAAAATGTAGAACAGACGATCAAATTCACAAAAAGCACAGACTTCCCTACATATTTTATTGAAGGAGCCCTGGCTGTACAGTGGTTAAGCACTGGGTTTTAACCCAAAGGTCAGGGGTTGGAACCTACCTACCAGGAACTTCAAGGGAGAAAGATGTGGCAGTCTGTTTCCATAAAGATTAACCCACTGCCATCCAGTAGATTCCAACTCATAGTGACCCTATAGGACAAAGTAGGTTTCAAAGGCAGTAAATCTTTACAGGAGCAGACTGCCACATCTTTCTCCCTCAAAGCACCTAGTAGGATCACACCACCAACTCTTCTGTTATCAGCCAAACACATAACCACAGCACAAACAGGGCTCCTTCTGTACCGATTGTAGCTTTAGAAATCCTATGGTGCAGTTCTGTTCTGCCCAAGGGGTCACTATGAATTGGAATTGACTCCAAGGCAATGGGCAGAGTATATAATTTATTGATGATATATAGTCATATAATAATTACATAACTTCTATAAACCCACTGCCATGGAGTCAATTGCAACTCATAGCGACCTTATAGAACAGAGTAGAACTGCCCCACAGGGTTCCCAAGGCTGTAAATCTTTACAGGAGCAGACTGGCACATCTTTCTCCTCCTGTTCAGCAGCTGGTGGGTTCCAACTACCGCCTGCCTTTCAGTTAGCAGCTCAGTGCTAAAATCACTACACCAGAATCAAGACTCCTGATAACTTCTACAGCTATTGTATTCTTACTTTCCTGTTTTTCTATCACACCCAATTATCATGCTATTTTATCACGTTTATATCCATAAAATTTTACATGTTGTATTTCCTCCTCTTCATTCTCTTATCGACATTTTTTTTTAATTTTTATTTTTAACTTGATCATTTTCTTTCAGATTTTTATTAAAAAATTGCATCATGGTCTGAAATATATAACCTATCTTGAAATTTAGATTGTATTTACATCAATTGGTTTACAGTGAACTAGCTTGCAATGACATTTATTTTGTCCTTTCAGTTACGTGTGTTTGCATTTGATATTTTTAAAACATAAACCAGTTTTTTCGATAACCATATTTAAATAATATCTTATTGTCATTGAGTATTGTTATTACTAAGGTGAAAAATTTTAAGAATATTAAAAATATAATGTATTAGAATGTTGTTAACTATAAATTATAATTTATACAATTTATCAAACACTTTTAGCAAGCTAAGTGTTTTTCATTCATTAGGTTTTCAAAAACAGTAAAGCTTTTAAATAGAAAAAATTTTTTTCTTTTTTGTGTTGTTATTTTTGTCATATTCTATTTCATGGGTTAGAACATTCAAAAAAATCATAACGTTGTTAGAATAAGTCTTTGTTTTTTTCTGAATTATACAAACATCCATCATTATTTTATATCACTGTGTTTGCTGTTTTGGAGAAAAGCACTCTTCTTTGAGAAAGGCCTATAGTGAAGAATGATGGTTCAATAGAATCAAAGCTTTTTAGAATATATGAAATGTGTGTAGTATCTTTCCTATATAACTTAGTGATATGATTATTTATAGTCAAATGTGCCTCAGTTTATACCAACTTGGCTGACTATAGATAATGTTAAAAACAAAATTTCTACAAGATTAGATTTGTATATGAACCCATAAGTTTAACTTGCAATTTATGAATGGGAAGTTTCAGACAAGAGCTTTCTAATTCATGAATAGCAACTACAGGTTATGAGTTCTTATACAAATTTAATTTTGTAAAAATTTTGTTTTTAACAGTTCTGGTGATGGGGATAGGATTAATGGAACGTTTTGAACTAGGTTAAGCTCAGCAGGCAAGTCTTAATTGGTTAACTCACATTTTGGCTTCTGGGAAGGTCAGGCATTTGTAGGAACTAGACTTAGGTTTGGTTTGCTGATGTGGGGCTTAGCATAAGTGACTGCACCTTGGACCAAGTATAGTCAGGTCAACAATAAATATAACTTTATGACAGATCATTGAATTCTATATGCTAGAATTGTATTTATATTTGCATGTATGTGTAATCAACAGTTGGTATTGTCAATTAATTTTCTTATTTGTCACACTTTATATTAAAGCTGACTAGTTTTTACTGAAAATAATTTTAATTTCTCAACTTTGTTGAGCAATATTTATAATAACAATTATCTAAAACTTTCAAATTTTAATGGGGCACCAATACCTTTTGACTCCATATCTCAACTGAGGAGCAAGTAATAACATTTTACTAACTGACATTTCGTCCAAGTGCAGTTCAAATGTAAATTTCCCCTATCAATATAAAAGGACCAAGTCAAATTCAAAATGCTATTCTTGACATGTTCCTTGAGTTAAACTTAGATTAATAATTGCTAACGTAACATTTTAGTGTTTCTTTCTCCAGCCCTTCTTAAAGGTCTTGCATATTTGTTTTTTGCCTGGGCAACAAATTTCCACATACAATTACAGATATTTTAAAAATAACCGCCAATTCTTTTATAAGAGTTGTAGTATTCCTGACATACAAATGGTAATATAACATTTATTACAACCTATAGCCAATATAATTTCAAAATGGAGAAAGAAATTCTTTTTGTAAGAATATTATATCATATTTGAACATCACTGTCCTGTTTAATTATTTAAATGAATGGAGTGAAAGATTTTTTTTTCTCATACCAAGTAAGCACATCTCCAATCTCTCATCTTGAAGATATTTAAAAGGGGAGAAAAAACTCATGTTGGCAAATCATCTAAATGTTTATTTCCAGATAATATTTTTATTCTGTAAGAAGTAAAAAAAAAAAAAATTATCATTTTTTTTTTTTTTTCAAATTGGCCATTGCTCAACAGACACAGATTCAGTGTATAGAAACGGGGAGAAATAGTCACCTAAAGTGATTCAAGGAAATTCTACTGCATTTAATAATCATTTTGTTTTCTTCTGAAGGACATTCAATGTTGTTTACATTGAATTTTCAGATATTGTCTGCTTTATTTTTATCTAAGCCATGAAGACAGAAAATCAAACTTTTGGAGCAGAATTTATACTTCTTGGCTTTTTCCAATATGGCCAAATGAACACCGTCCTCTTTGTTACCATTGCGGGCCTCTTCTCAGTGACTTTGATGGGGAATATCATACTGATCCACCTCATCCGACTGGACACTCCGCTCCACACTCCCATGTACTTCCTCCTCAGTCAGCTCTCCTTCATTGACATGATGTACATCTCCACCACGGTACCCAAGATGGCAGCAAACTTCCTGTCAAATGATAAGACTGTTACTTCTTTAGACTGTAAGATTCAAACCTTTGTGGTTTTGACCCTTGGTGGAACTGAAGCTCTTCTTCTTGGTTTCATGTCTTATGATAGATATGTAGCGATCTATCACCCTTTACATTATCCTGTGCTCATGAGCAAGACGATCTGTTTGTCCATGGTCACATGTGCATGGGCCAGTAGTTCTATCAATGCTTTAATACATACATTGCATGTATTTCAACTTCCATTCTGTACATCTCGGATCATTAACCACTTTTTCTGTGAAGTTCCATCTCTAATGCCTTTGGTGTGTCAGGACACCTCCCAGTATGAGTATACTGTCCTCTTTAGTGGCCTTATCGTTCTGCTACTACCATTCATGGCCATTCTGGCTTCCTATGCCTGAGTGCTTATTGTGGTGTACCAGATGAGCTCAGGTAAAGGGCAGACAAAAGCCATCTCCACGTGTTCCTCTCATCTGATTGTGGCAAGCCTATTCTATGGGGCTACTCTCTCGACCTATACAAGACCACACACCTTGCATTACCCTGAGGAAGATAAAGTGGTGGCAGTATTTTACAGTATCATTACACCTCTTCTGAACCCATTTATCTGCAGTCTGAGGAATAAGGAGGTCATGGGGGCTAGGAAAGGAGTTTTGGGAAAATAGACATTTGTACAGAAAATATGACTTTAGGAACCCTTTATAGTTTGAGACTGAACAACATGATTTGATTAGCCTACTGTCTAGAGAGATGTAAGCTCAAAGAAATGTTTACAAAATAAATAATTAGACAAATGCCTTCATTTCTCCTCTTTTCAGAAATAACTAAATCATTACTATTGGAACTGGATTGATTTACAATGTATAAGCAAGAGAATGGTTGCCATTATCTATGTCGTTTATCTTCTAAAGCAGTAGATTTAGGACCCATAAACACAATACTCCTATGTCACAGCAAATATTTTTTCTTCTTTAATTTGCTGAAATAAAATGCATAGAAAATATAATTTATTTCAAAATGCATAATATCTAGATAATATATATGATGAGCAAACTGTAGTATAGAGCAGATTTCATATATCCACTCATTCTTTCATTCATTGAACAAAAGTTTTAATGCTTTAACTTTGTATGTGATGCAATTATAGGCACTGGTGATATGGGATTGAGCAATATAAAACTGACATAAATGTCTGCTCTCTTAAAGTTACATTTCATTGTGAGGAGAAAGACAATATATAAAATTAATGCATAAATTGTACAGTATATCAAAAAGTATTAATTGCCATGAAGAAAAACTAGGTGGAATAGGGAAACTAAAAGATGTTTGCAATTATAAGTAAAATAGAGAAGGGAGAAACAAGAATGTGACAATTTATCAGACTAAAAGGAGTAAGGAAGAGAATCAAGTGGACATCTGAGGAAGAGTGTTCTGGGAAGAGCAAAGAGCAAGTGAGAACTTCCTGTGATGGGAACATGTCCTTCATAGTCACAAAAGATCAAGGAGTAAATTGGTGAGACTTAGGCAATAGGTAGATTTAATGGGGCCAGAACATGTAGTATAAATTAGATCAGTATGAGGATTCTGGATTTTAACCCAAAATGCTGGGCAACCATTGCTGAGTTGTGAGTATAGAATTGATGTGAACACAAGGAGGCCATTGCAGTAGCCCAGGTGTGACAAAATATGGCCTTGGATTGAAGTGATATTAGTGGAGGAGCAAAAGCTGGCCAGATTCAGGAGACTGGGAGAAAGCAGATATTTGAGTTTTGTGGACACATTGGAATATGAAACGCTTCAGAATTGGGCTAAGACTTGGACTAAATAATTGGAAGTATGGCGTTGTCATGATTACAGTTTGGGGGAAGCCACAGGTGGAGCGTTTTCATCATTCAGCACCTCTTGTGCTACTTTTACGTTGACCTCTTGGCCCCACAAACGCAGTCATTATTCTGACTTCTATCACCATTAAATAGAAGCTCTTATTTCTCATCACCATTGGGTAGAAACTTTGGCATCAGAAAAAAAAAGTTCTCTTTGATATCTGGCTTCTTTTAGTCAACATATTTAAAAGATTTAACCATATTTTTGTGTGTCTCTGTAACTCCATCGTTTATATTACAAAGCTACATTCCATTATATGGCTCCTGAGCAATTGTTTCCATTCTGATGCAGGAAATGTTTGGCTATCATGAATAAAACTGCCATAAAACTTCCTGTACAAATGCTTTTTGAGAACATATTAACTGAATTATCTTGTATATACATCAAAGATTGAAATCGCTTGGTCATATTTTAAGTACATGTACAGCTATGAATGTGTTATTGCAATGTGGGTTTAACCATTTGTATTCCATTCAGCAATACAAGAGAAATTCTTAGAGTCTAAGATTGTTGATAATAAATAATGCAGTGACTTGCTAAACTACCTGGCACTAAATATAAAATTGGATATAAGCCATGACGATAAAATCCAACCAGTGCTAAAACAGTGCATGAATAATGGTATTGGAAGAAAGTATTCATTTTCTGTGAAGTATTTAAGATAATCACTGACATGATTGTTTTTAATCCATTGTCAATAATTTTAATAATTATGGTTTGTAATTCACAATGTTCAGTTTTCCACAACAGCAACAACAAAATATTAGGCATGCAAATAAACAGGAGCACATGGCTCATTCACAGGAAAAAATAAATAAATTTGAAACAATCCCTGAGTCAACTCAGATACTGGAATTACTAGAGAAATAATATAAATAAACTGTATTAAATATGTTCAAGGTGCTAATGGATACCATGTACAAAGGACTAAAGGTAACCAGTGAAATAATGTCTTAACAAATAGAGACTGCCAGTAAGGAGATAGAAATTAAAAAGAGATACCAGATAGAAATTAACAATAATCTTTCTCAAACTCTTCCAAAAAATAGAAGGCAACTCATTCTAGAATGACATTATCACCCTGATACCAAAGCAAAAATAAATAAATAAATCACAATATACCTTATGAATATGGAAGCAAATCTTCTATAAAATACTAACAAACCAAATTCAGCAGCAAATTGCAACAAAATACTAGCAAACCAAATAGGGCAGCATATTGGAAGGACTATACACCACGACCCAGTGAAACTTATCCCACAAATGCAGGAGTGGTTAAACATAAATATCAATTAATTAAGAGAATGAACAAAAATGATTATATTAATTGATGCAGAAAAATCATTTGACACACTCCAATACCCTTTCATAATAAAATCACCCAACAAACTAGAAATGTAAGGAAACTGCTTGTATCTGATTAAGGACAGTTATGAAATGCCCACGGCTCACATCACTCACATTGGTGAAAAACTGAAAGTTTTTCCTTAACATCAGGAACAAAACAAGGATGCTTGACTTCACAACTCTTATTCCATATTATTACATAAATACTAGCCAGAAAAGTTAGGAAAAAAAAAATAGGAAATGGCATTCAAATTTGAAAAGAAGTAAATTTGTTCCTATTCAAATGACATGATCTTATATACAGCATATCCTAAGAAATACTCTGGGCTCAAGCATAACAATGATTGTGAGGATGGCACAGGACAGAGCAGTGTTTCCTTCTGGTGTACACAGGAGTCGCTATGAGTCAGAACAAACTTGGCATCACCTAACAACAACAACAGAGAATACACACACTCACATACAACAAACCAACAAAAACAAAAATAAACTATTAGATTTAATATACAAATCCAACAAAATTGTAGGATGTCAGGGGAACACACAAAAATCAGGTTTTGACTAGAGCTCTGGAGAACCAAACTTGATATCTCTGCTTATTTGTTTATTCATTCATTCATTTATCTCTCTTTGTTTATTTACTGATTACTCTCTTATACTTCAGATTTCTTCAATACCAAACTTTAGGTCTTTGAACCTTATCAGAGAGAGTGACTGTATGTACAGGGCTTATTTTAAGTAATTCTCCCTGTAGATAGTTTGTTCTAGTTTTGTTTCTTTTTCTCTTGAAACTTTAGTAGAACCATGTCACACTGGGATGGGGAAAGCTTTTAGAAGGATTTGTGTCCACATTTGAGCAAAGCAGTGGAGGAGATGCTTCCATCCTTGAATCTATCTTAGTTTATGTAAAATAATAATCCAAAAAGGCAGTAAAAACAGCATCATCATTAATAATCATCATTAAGCTAATATTTATTAAGGGCTTGCAGCATGCTGGACAACATTGTAAGTTGTTTGCATGTGTTAACTAATTTAATTTTTAATAAACAATATTAGCGGTAGATGCTATTATTAGATAATCTATGAATCAAGAGAGCAAGTAATATATTCCCGCTTCTGCAATTCAGACAGAGTGAGTCACCCCCATCCTACCTTCCACCATCACGCTCCACTTTTACTCCCTGATTTAATATATGGGCCCCTGAGAGATATTTCTCTTTTTATGCCTCAGGAAGAGTTCTAGGTTTTCATGTTCTCATACCCATAGCTGACAACTGTCTGTGTATAATACACAAATATTTTTCTCATGCAATATCAGGTGATAATAATAATAAAACAATAACAACAAGCACCACTTAAAGGTATCAAACCTAACTTCAGAGGTAGGTTTTCATTGAAACACAAGAAACTTGAACTGCAGATCCTCTCACCTGTGCAGGCCTCTTCCACAGTCATATCAATTTTATATTTGTATTTTTGCTCTCTTGTTCTTAAAGAAAATGCCAGCAACTGTACAAGTTTCACAGTATTCAAAACTTACAAATATCACTTCAATATTCTAGAAATCCTTCCACAAGTGACTGAATGTGAGGCAAATGTTGACTATTCATAGGACTCAATCATTCAGTAAAAATCTGAGATTAAGGTTCCTAAACACCTGTGTTTCATCCTAAAACTGACTCAGTGATTGTTTGGCCCCTGGAGTTTTCTCTGGAAGGTGATTTAGAGAATAATGAGACAAAATATTTCAAATTAAGGAATAATTATTATAAATAATAATTTGTGAATTATAAAATAACATATATATTATAATTGGAGAAAAATGAAGATAAGATCTACGATGTGACTTACATCCCTGTCTGTACATGAGAGAATAAACCTGTGTATTTTTTTCCCAAAATCTAACCCACATCGAGTTTCTTCTTAAGTTATTGCACTTTTCTTTTCCCATTCTTGAGCACAGCAGCTATTTCATGTCATCCCATAGAATCAGGTAAGGGAATTGACTGGGCAAAATTTCAGCTCACTTCAATTTTTCCAGATTAAATACATCTCATCGAAATAGAACAACATTATTGAGCACCATGCCAAAATCTAAATTCTACTCTACACGTGGGCACTTTAACCCTTAGGGATCACAGCATTTGTATTTGATCTGTGGACTTTCAGAAATCGGAGTCCCTTACTTCCATGGCCAAGCCAACCTTCCTATTTTGGGAATAAAATTATTGTAAAATTTAGCACATTAACAATATCACCTGTATTAGATAACTCCTCAGTATTTCATGCATATTTTGTATAGAAAAAAAAAATCAAACTGTATATTAGCTGATTACTAACTATACGGAGTCAAAATCTACGTACGTATTTTAAAGGTAAAATAGTTAACTTTTAAAAAAATTTTTTAAAGCAATCAGCTAATATCAATTATTTGATTTTTTTTTCACTTGAACAAATATATTTTGAGGCTTGACCCTTTGTTCATTTCCCTCCCTCCCCCCAGGAATGCAGACACCAGGACTAATAAAATATCACTTGTAATTTGTACAATGTGCTTAATCACGGACTAGAGGTCTAGTTTTCCCAGAAGGTCTCTGAGAAACAAAGTATGAATTCCACCCTGATCAGGCAGCCAGCCTGTGTCCACCGAGAGGTTTAAAGTCTTATATAAGGACGAGAAAATGAGTTTGAACATTTGATTCTTTTTTCCACTAAATTTTTTCATGGTAAATGATTGAAGACTTATTTGCTGAGGCAAAAAAAAAAAAAAAAAAAAAGCAATCCTGCAAGTTCATAGAATGGTAACACTTCCTAAAATGTGTTTCAAATTAGGGATTTCACAGTTTTGGATTTCTTTGTGAATTTATTTTTCTGCCACCCTGTACAAGTGTCAAGCAGCTTGATTTTCTTAATACATGCAGTTTTGTCTGTGACTTTTTAATATATATGACAAACAAATAATATAATTTAACTTAAAAATTTTTGAAAGACAGACTTACTGTGCCTCTCTAATGCTGTGCCCAAGTGGGGTGACAGGAAAATCATCTATGTAATTTTGCAGATCCATTTCCCAACTCCCTGTTTAATGATTTATTTCAAAAAATCTTCTAGGAGATTGAAACATTATCTCTATAAAAGACAATATATCTCAATTAAAAATTTTTTTCAGCTATTTTTATGTATGTAAAATAATCTATATGTCTAAATACCTAATTAAAAAGAATATGCTTTTCAACACAGTGGCTTGTTTTTCAGTTTTAAAAACGTGGTCTGCTGGAGGTAAAGCAGTCTTGTTCATAATAACAACCATTCAGATTTCAAATAGCTCTTTTGGGCCATTAATGACTCTGAATTTAACCTAAAATATTATAATACCTTGAATACTTCGCTACAATTCGTGTCAAAAAGATCAATATATGACTAGTCTCAGGGACACTATTTAAAGGAATGTGTTTTATTTGATAAATTATGTAGAGTGAATAGTATTTTTCTTGGATGCCCATTTCCTTTGATTTGGGCGATTTCTGGGCTGGCTAGATTATCCACATTACATTTGGATGATTACTGCAAAAATTGAATATCTAGATATGTTATCTGAGATTAATTTGGCCATATATTGATTTTAAATTTTCTTAGGACAGCAATCACAAAAGAGCAAGGTGAGAGATGTGTCTTTGTAAAGCGAGAAAAGGGTAGGGTTTGAAGGTCCAGTGCAACCCCTACTGGGCAGCATGGTCCTGGAGGCATCACTTGTAGTCTTGACTGGGGTAGAAAAAAATGTTTCTTATTTTTGCCTTGCCACTTTGTATTATGCTCAAGGCGTAGACATATTCAACAATATTACTGGAGTGGTGAAAGGCTGTAAACTGTTTCAAGCAATACAAATTCGTGGTGAGAGTCTTTGCAGTTGAATTAAAATATTTCGTAAATTGTTTTATTTCAAGTGAAATATATATGCATACATGCATATGCATATATTTTTCTATATATAATGTGTAACTGTCTAGCTTTCATAACTGATTTTGAATACATGCACATTATCTCACCAAGCTGATTTTTTTAGTTCCCTTATCTGTTTTTATCATGTACTCATCATTCTAAAATGCTTCCGTAAAGCATATTACATTTATTATACTTCTACAAATTATTTACACAATGAAAATTCCTAATATGATATTGTTAGTTAAAAAAAACAAAGTATGCCTCAGTTTATACGAACTTGGTTGACTATAGATAATGTAAAAAATAAAATTTCTACTAGAGTAAATTTGCATATGAATTTATAAGCTTTATTTGCAATTCATGAATAGGAAGTTTCAGACAATAGCTTCCCAATTCATGAATAGCAGATATAGTTTATGAGCTCATATACTAACTGGTTCATTCACATTTAGGCTTCTGAGGTCAGGCATTTACAGAACAAAGACTTACATTTTGGTTTGCTCATGTGACTGCATCTTGGACCAAGTATAGTCAAGTTAATAGTGAATACAACTGATGATGAGTCATTGAATTTTTTTTTTATTAACTTTTATTGAGCTTCAAGTGAACGTTTACAAATCAAGTCAGTCTGTCACATATAAGTTTATGTACATCTTACTCCGTACTCCCACTTGCTCTCCCCCTAATGAGTCAGCCCTTCCAGTCTCTCCTTTCTGACAATTTTGCCAGCTTCCAACTCTCTCTATCCTCCCATCCCCCCTCCAGACAGGAGATGCCTACACAGTCTCAAGTGTCCACCTGATATAATTAGCTCACTCTTCATCAGCATCTCTCTCCTACCCACTGTCCAGTCCCTTTCATGTCTGATGAGTTGTCTTCGGGGATGGTTCGTGTCCTGTGCCAACAGAAGGTTTGGGGACCATGACCGCCGGGATTCCTCTAGTCTCAGTCAGACCATTAAGTGTGGTCTTTTTAGAGTCATTGAATTTTATATGCCAGAATTGTATTAGTATTTGCACGTGTATAATCAACAATTGTTATTGTCAGTTAATTTTGTGCTTTGCTGCTAGCCACAGGGTTGGCAGTTCGAGCCTACCAGCCACTCCTTGGAAACCCTATGAAGCAATTTTACTCTGTCCTATAGGGTCTTTGTGAATCGGAATCAACTCAACAACAAGGGGTTTTATATTAAAGTTGGCTAGTTTTTAATTGAAAATATTTTCTATTTCTTAACGTTGTTCTGCAATAAGAATTATCCAAAACTTTTGAATTTTAAAAAAGCCATCAGTAGTCTTTTGATTTCATATCCCAATTGAGGAGCAAGTGATAAACTTTTACTAATTGCCACTTCTTCCAAGTGCGGTTTAAATGTAAATTTCCCCAATTAATATAACAGGACTAAGTAAAATTAAAAATGCCATTCTTGACATGCTTCTTGAGTTAAATTTAGATGAATAATTGTTAACTTCTATTTTAATGATTCATTCTCCAACCATCCCTTAGGTCTGGCATATAGATAGATAGACAGACAGATAGATAGATAGATGATAGATGCTGATGATGATAGGTAGATAGACAGATGATAGATAGATAAATAGATACATGATAGACAGATAGATAGACAGACAGATAGATGATAGATAGATAGATAATAGATAGGTTTTAGGTAGGTAGATAGATAGATAGATGATAGATGATAGATAGATGATAGATAGATAGATGATAGATAGATAGATGAAAGAAAGACAGATAGAAAAAAAAATTTTTTTTTAGATAGATGATAGATAGATAGATAATAGATAGATAGGTTTTAAGGTAGGTAGATAGATGATAGATAGACAGATGATAGATAGATAGATGATAGATAGACAGATGATAGATAGATAGATGATAGATAGATGAAAGAAAGATAGATGATAGATAGACAGACAGGTAGGTAGATAGATGATAGATAGATAGGTAGGTAGGTGGGTAGGTAGGTGGGTAGACAGGTAGGTAGATAGGTAGGTAGATGATAGGTAGGTAGGTAGGTAGGTAGATCGATCAATCTTTTTTTTTTTGGAGGGCTTTGTCAATGAATTCCTATTTACACTTATAGATGTTATCTACATAACCACCAATTCATTTAGAAGAGCTAAAATATTCCTGACCCACAAATGTTAATATAATTTTTATTACAATGTATAGCCAATACAAATTCAAAATTGAAAAATGGAGTCGAGAAGTTTTTTTTAAAGAATATTATACCAAGTTTAACCAACAGTGCAATTCTAAACTATATATATGAAGGAATTGAGTGAAAGATTTTTCACAACATGTGAACATGTCTCTAGTCTATCATCATGAAGATATTTACAAGGGGAGTAATAACTCACGTTGGCAAATCATCTAAATGTTTTATCCCCATATTATATTTTTATTCTGTGATCAATTTTAAAGAAACGTTATTTTTATTTGATTTTTCAAAATGCCCATTGCTCAATAGACACAGATTCAGTGCATAAAAACCCAAAACCAAACCCATTGCTGTTGAATTGATTCTGACTCATAGTACCCTATAGGACAGGGAAGAACTGCCCCATAGAGTTTCCACGGAGTGCCTGGAGGATTCAAACTGCTGACCTTTTGGTTAGCAGCCATAGCACTTAACTACTACACTACCAGGGTTTGCTATATAAAAACAGGGAGAGACATAGTCACCTAAGCTGATTAAAGGGAATCCTACTGCATTTAATAATCATTTTGTTTTCTCTCAAATGTCAATCAATGTTGTTAATGGAATTTTCAGATATGGTCTGCTTTGTTTTGATTTAAGCCATGAAGACAGAAAATCAAACTTTTGGAGCAGAGTTTATACTTCTTGGCCTTTTCCAATATGGCCAAATGAACAAGATACTCTTTGTTGCCATTACTGTCATCTTCTCAGTGGCTTTGATGGGAAATATCATACTGATCCACCTCATCCGATTGGACACTCTGCTCCACACTCCCATGTACTTCCTCCTCAGTCAGCTCTCCTTCATTGACATGGTGTACATCTCCACCACGGTGCCCAAGATGGCAGCAAACTTCCTGTCAAATAGTAAGACCATTACTTTTTTAGGTTGTGAGATTCAAACCTTTCTGTTTTTGACTCTTGGTGGAAGTGAAGCTCTTCTTGGTTTCATGTCTTATGATAGACACGTAGCGATCTGTCACCCTTCACATTATCCTGTGCTCATGAGCAAGACGATCTGTTTGTCTATGGTCATATGTGCATGGGCCAGTAGTTCTATCAATGCTTTAATACATACACTGTATGTATTTCAACTTCCATTCTGTACATCTCGGATCATTAACCACTTTTTCTGTGAAGTTCCATCTCTAATGCCTTTGGTGTGTCAGGACACCTCCCAGTATGAGTATACTGTCCTCTTTAGTGGCCTTGTCATTCTGTTACTACCATTCATGGCCATTCTGGCTTCCTATGCCCAGGTGCTTATTGTGGTGTACCAGATAAGCTCAGGTAAAGGGCAGACAAAAGCCATCTCCACGTGTTCCTCTCATCTGATTGTGGCAAGCCTATTCTATGGGGCTACTCTCTCCACCTATACAAGGCCACATTCCTTGCATTACCCTGAGGAAGATAAAGTGGTGGCGGTGTTTTACAGTATCATTACACCTCTTCTGAACCCATTTATCTACAGTCTGAGGAATAAGGAGGTCATGGGGGCCATGAGAAGAGTGCTGGGAAAATAGACATTTGTACAGAAAATACGACTTTAGGAACCCTTTATAGTTTGAGACTGAACAACATGATTTGATTAGCCTACTGTCTAGAGAGAAGTAAGCTCAAAGAAATGTTTACAAAATAAATAAACGTAACAATGCCTTGGTTTCTACACTTCTCAGAAATAACTAAAGCTTTGTTATTGGAACTGGGTGGATTTGCCCTGTAAAAGCAAGAGAATCGTTGCCATTTTCAACTTTATCTTCTAAAGCAATAGATTTAATCCCTGTCAACACAATGCTCCCATGCCATAACAAATTTTTAGTACCTTTTTAATATTCTGAAATAAAATGCACATGAAATATAATTTACCATATAATACATAATATCAGGAAAATACATATGATGACCAAACTATAATATAGAGCAAAATGCATACATCCACTTATTTATTTACTTATTCATTCATTGAACAAGGGCTTTAATGCTTTAACTCTGTATGTGACACTGTTATAGGCACTGGTGAAATGGGATTAAACAAGAAAAAACTGACGTAAGTCTCTGCTCTCATGAAGTTTACATTTTATCGTGGGGAGAAAGACAGTATATAAAATTAACGGGTAAAGCGACCTTATATGAGTCGGAATCAACTCGACAGCACTGGGTTTGGGTAAATTTCAGAGTATACCAAAAAGTATTAATCACCATGAAGAAGAACTAAGTGGAAAATTGGAATCGGGAAAACAAAGGGTATTTGCAATGTTAAGTCAAACAGAGAAGGGAGAACCAAGAATGCAACATTTGTCAAAAACTAAAAGGAGTCGAGGACAAGAGACAAGTGGATATCTGTGGATGAATGTTCTGGGAAGAGCAAAGAACAAGTGAGAATTCCCTGAGGTGGGGACATGCCCAGCATAGTCACAAAAGATCAAGGAGTAAATTGGTGAGACACAGAAAATAGGTATATGTTTTGGAGCCGGGTCTTACAGTGTAAATTAGATCGATGTGAGGATTGTGGTTTTGAACCTAAAACGATGGGCTACCTTTGCAGAGTTGTGGTAGAGAATTGATGTGGGCAGAAGAAAGCCATTGCAGTAGTCCAGCTGTGACAAGATATTACCTTGGACCAAGGTGATATTAGTGGAGAGGCAAAGACTGGGCAGATTCAGGAGACTGGGAGAAAGCAGACATTTGAGTTTTGTGGACACATGGGATGTGAAATACTATGAAATAAGAAGCTTTCAGAATTGGGCTAAAACTTGAAATTAACAACTGGAAGTGTGGAACTGTCATCATTACAGCTTGAGGGAAACCACAGGTGGAGCATTTCATCATTCGTCATCTCTTATGCTACTTTCATGTTAATGCCTTAGGCCCACAATTACAATCATTATTCTGGCTTCTATCGCCATTAAATAGAAGCTCTTATTTCTCATCACCATTGAGTCGAAACTTTTAAATCAGAAAATAAGTTCTCTTTGATGTCTGGCTTCTTTTCCTAAACATGTTTAAAAGGTTTAACCATATTTTTGAGTGTCTCCATCATTTTTATTACAAAGCTGAATTCCATCATATGGCTTAGAATAATTATTTCCATTCTGATGTCAGAAATGTTTGACTATAATGAATGAAACTACCATAAAGCTTCCTGTACAAGTGTTTTTTGAGAACACGTGAACTCAATTCTCTTGTACATATACCTAAATTGAAATTGCTTGGTCATAAATTAGGCACATGTTTAGCTCTAATAAAAAAAAAAAAATTTTTTTTTTAGCGTTATCCAAAGTGGATTTAATCATTTATTTTCCAATGAGTAATATATGAAAACTTCTTAGAGTCTGAGTGTTGATAATAAATAATGCAGTGGGTTGCTAAACTACTTGCTGCTAAATATAAAGTGGAATATAAACCATGAGAGCAAAATACAACCAGTGTGCCATCAGTGCATGAACAATGGTATTGGAAGAAAGTGTATATTTCTGTGAAATATTTTAGAGATTCACTGACAAGATTTTTCTGGATCCATTGTCAATAATTTTAATAATAATTATATGTAATGGCCTTTAGGAACACTCATTTCTGGCTCAAGACAAAATGTGTTTATTGGTCTATGAATGCCTTACTTCGGTCAGTTTGTTTATAATATAATGTATACCTGTAAGTTCACCACCCAACCCAACAACTAAAATAGTAAATTTATCTTTAGTGCTCCTCCAACTCTTGGCGACCCCATGTGTGTCAGAGTAGAACTGTTCTTGGTAGGGTTTTCAACGGCTTATTTTTCTAATGTGGATCACCAATCCGTTCTCCTGAGGTGCCTCTGGGTAGACTCGAACCACCAAGCTTTCAGTTAGCAGTGACTATGTTAACTGTTCGCACCATCCAGGGACTCTTCATATCCTCCTATACCTCTGGGTAGACTCGAACCACCAAGGTTTCATTTAGCAGTGACTATGTTAACTGTTCGCACCATCCAGGGACTCCTCATATCCTCCTATACCTCTATCATCATTCTGAATTTTTGTTTTTTTAATTCTCTTGCTATAATTATAATATAGAATTCATAGGGTATTAGAAAATATTTTTAGATGCTGTAGAACTTAATAAAGGGGTCTTAAGTTGTAGATAATCTTTTTGAAAATTGTTTTTTCGGTTGACATTACTAACGCTCCAGGTTGAATGAAATGACAGCCCATTCTATTTTATTATTGAATGGCATTCTATTTTAAGACTATACTACACATTTATCCATTTTTTGTTGTTGGTGTTGTTGCTGATAGATGCTTGTTTTATTTCTAGTTGTCTACTATTATATACAATGCACTTATAAACATTGTTGCATTTGTCTCCTGTTTCCCATAAACAAGAGTTTGTATTTTGTATATATCTACGAATGGAATTGGTGGTGAAATTACTTAAGTGTGTAAACCATTTGTGTTTTACATAAAGTTTGAAATTCTAATTTATACTTACTATCAAAAATGAAAATAATAAATCCATATTTTAATAAATGTACATTCAAATTTAATGAATTTTAACATATTTAAATATTTTTCACACAGACTGCATGAAAGTTCACATCTGCAGACCACATCAGTCAGTGAAGTATATGGTTGTATGTCCAGTTGCTAGCTTCAAGTTTCAGGTAATCTCCACCCCAGCTTCTTGATCTTGGCCTTAGAGTTTTATACATCCTTGATCTTTTATTATTGTGATTAATTTTTGTAGTATTTTTGACCATTTTCATGCTTTTGAGTTCCAATAGAGCCTAAACCTGACTAAATACGATGCCTAAACTTCAACAGCTATAGCTAACAAACTTTTTTTAATAGCAATTTGAAGGATGATTTGTGTAAGTTATACAGAATAAAGAAATCCATATACAGTACATTCACAACTAATCAGATAGATTATCGCAAATTGAACGAACCTATATGAAAGTAGTAACATATTATTAGCACTTGAGAAGATTCCTCATGCCTCCCCCTAGCTGCTACCCATACTTACTTGTAATGAAACCATTATATTTAAGTGCATTATCCATGAATTATACTGAACAATGAAAAAATAAATCATTTCAATTATTACATAAATTCAATATAATCCCCATTAGAATCCCATCAGTGTGTGCATGTGTGTGTGTTTAATTTACAAGTTGGCTATAGAATTTATATAAAATGATGCAAAAAACAGTAATAGCTCAAAGGGAATTTTAAAAATAATAAAATGAGATGCATCATTCTATGTGATATTAAAAATTTGTATTGATATAATTATAGACCAGTGGAAGAGAATACATAATACAGATGCACACATATGTGTACAATGATGAGTCACATATGTCAGGTGCTTGTATGGGGAGTGATAAAAGGATACACATTTCAGTGAAAGTTGTTGGATCAATTGTATATCCGTGTATATTTTTAAAAAATGAGATGTGGATAATGTCAGTGAAAATGACCAAGTTGATAGCCTCAGATAGCTTCTGTGAAGGGCCTGTTCCTGCACAGAAACAGCGACAAAGCAAAAAGTGTTAGAATCAACTTTTTTTGAAATTTAGAAAGTTTTAAAATATTTACAGCAACCAAGCAAATACTGAAATAAGAGAAAACCAGAAAACCGAACCCACTCCCATCAAGTCGATTGCGACTCATAGCGACCCCATAGGACAGAGTAGAGCTGCACTATAGAGTTTCCGAGGAGCGTCTGGTGGATTCGAACTGCTGACCTCTTGGTTAGCAGCCATAGCACTTAACCACTATGCCACCAGTGTTTCTGAAATAAGAGAAAGGCCACTTAAAAACATCAGGAGAGGGGATGTTACAGAAAACAGTGTGTTAAGAAGGTATAGGATTCATTCCCTCCACTGAAGCAATGAAAAAAACCAAAAACCAAACCCAATGCCATCGAGTCGACTCCCACTCATAGCGACCCTATAGAACAGAGTAGAACTGCCCCATAGAGTTTCCATGGAGCGCCTGGAGGCTTCGAACTGCCGACCCTTTGGTTAGCAGCCATAGCACTTAACCACTAGGCCACCAGGGTTTCCCTGAAGCAATGAATAAGTGGGAAAAAAACCTGACAGAATAAACATTAAGTGCTTCATGAGAAAAGATGCTGTTGAATTTTGATGAAAAATGGTGGCATTTTTGTTTATTCACCTACTATCCCCCATTCTCCACTTGGCAGCTGCCATGAAGACAGCAGCCCACATTCCTGGTGTGGCTTGCTGGTGCCAGGGTGTGGACAAGACAGATCTTTTTTCTAAAAATGTTGTTGTTGTTTATTTTGACCAATCTGGTAGTTCCAGAGATACTTGCTCTGAGATAGGCCTTGGCTTTACTCCTCTCAGACATGAGTGGCTACCAGGTGGTGTCTGTCTGTGAAAAGCCTTAAAGACATATAATGCCATAACCAGCTTAGGTAAGGAATGGAGAACAGGGAAAGAAGCAGACAAACCTGATAGCCTGGAAAAGAAGAGGCTGATGAGGCAGATGCATGGGAGAATAAACTGTTTGTAGAGATACTGAATGTACTGAAGGATCAGAGATCCAATGTACATACCCAGGTTGAATGCATGCTCAGACAAGACCTGAGAGGACCCTAGGTTTGAGCCTCTGGCAGATCTTTGGGCTCTGCACAAACGGAGGTGTAGACTAAGGCCCAGTTGTAGGTGGCCTGGCTAAGCATTGAAAGAGTACCTAATTCAGAGTCAATCTTCAATGACCAGGAAAGGGTTTTTAGTTTTCTTTTTCTTCTCTTTTTGACCCCAAAAAAGGTCTCTATCAGGTCACTGGTTGACCACTAAAATAACTGAAGATAGACTTCAGTGACCACACATGGCAAAGAAAACAGTCTATGAAAAATAATAAATACATACAAACAAATAAATAGTTTGGAAATGTCACTAAACAGATGACCGCAGCCCTCAACAATAACAGCAAGCGCTAGGTAGGCTGGAGAATCTGCTTTTCAGAGTTAACACATAAAATTCACAAAGCCCAGTGTTTGGTAAAAATACTAGGCATGCCAAGAAACAGGAAGTACAACCAATTCACAGGAAAAAAAAAAAAATCGGTGAAAGCAGTCCCTGAAGAACCAATGACATAGAATTGCTAGGCAAATCGTTTAAATCTACTGTGTTAAACGTGGTCAAAGACCTAAAGGAAAACAGGAGAATGTCTCAACGAATAGAGAATATCAATAATGACAAAGAAATTATAAAGAAGGCATCAAATAGAAATTAACATCAATCTTTCTCAAACTTTTCCAAAAACTAAAAGGAAGGAATAATTTGTAACTCAATCCATGATGCTATCAGCATCCTGATATTTAGCCAGACAAAGCCATCAGAAAAAAATACTGCATAGAAATATCTATGGAAATCCTCAACAAAATAGTAAAACTCCAATCCAGCAGCATATTAAAAGGACCATATGCCATAACCCTGTGTGCTTTGTCCCACAAGTGCAGCATATATAAAAGTCAATCAGTGTAATGCAACACATTAATAGAACGTAGGGAGAGGGGGATGATCTATCAACTGATGCAGAAAAAAGCGTTTAACAAAAAAACACTCAAAAATCAGGAATAAAAGCAAACTTCCTATTGTGTGAGAGTCAAAAATGGCCTCTGTGTATTAGCCCCAAGTTATTTACTTCTTCAAGTAAGCTGACGCGTATTATATGGAAAAAAAAAAGAAACTGGCATGAAACTCAAACTTGTACATGTCCAACTGATTTAAAAATAGCCCAGATAAGCAGATTTTTAGCCACTTAGGACCTGCCTGTTTTACATACCCTGCAAAACTGGACTCAACTTCTGCTAGTCCTAAAAAAAAAAAAAAAAAAAAAAGATAAATTCCTGTAGTTATAAAGACCCTAAGATGCTGCTGCTTTTAGAGCTCTCTGACCCAGAGACTTATCGCCTGGCTGCAGGAGGATATCGCTTCTCACCCCTGGGAGCTTTCTTGCTCTCTTCTCCTTCTGATGCTACCTGTGACTCTAGCCTCTGGAAGACCTTCTGCTACAGGGACCACCCCCTTGCATGTGACTTTCAATGTGTTGGCCCCATTAAATAGCTTGTTGTGCAATACTGTCATATAGTTCTGAATTTCCTTCACCTCAGTACACTTCCTTAAAATGATAAAGGACAGTTGTGAAAAACCAACAATTAACATTATACTCAATGGTGAAAGACTGAAAGATTTTGCCATAAAATCAGGAACACGGCAAGGATATCTCTTTTCCCTACTTCTATTCAACACTGTGGTCTTTTTGTTCGCCTCTGTGAATGTGAAAACTGGACAATGAAAAAAGAAGGCAGGAGAAGTACTGATGCGTGGAAGTGTGGTGTTGGTGAAGAATATTGAATGTACCATGGATTAACAAAAGAACAAAAAAATCAGTCTTACAATAAAACAGTGAAATGTTCCTTAGGAATGAGGATGGCAAGACTTCATCTTACTTACTTTGGACACATTATCTGGAAAGACCGATCACTAGGAAAAGAAGTCCTGTTAGGTGAAGTAGAAGATCACAAAAATAAAGGAAACCCTCAAAAAGATGGATTGACCCAATAACAACAACAATGGACTCAAACATACCAACAATCATTAGGATGGCACGGGACCAGGGAAAATTTCTTTCTCTTATATATTAGGTTACTTTGAGTAGAAGCCAACTAAATAGCAACTGCTCTCAACAACATTCAGCGCAAGACATCAACAACAACATAGCTACAGCTATATCTTCATATAAAACAAAAACCACCACCAGTTGCAGTAGAATCAAACGCAACTCACAGTGACCCGTTGGGTGTCGGAGTAGAACCGGGCTCCGTCAGTAGGCTGCACTGTGTGTCTGTACCATAATTTGTTTCCCATTCGTCTGTTGGTGAGCATTTAGGTTGTTTACATCTTTGTGCTGTTGTGAATGGTGCTCCCATGAACATGGTATGCATGTGTCTATTCCTGCGACTGCTCTTACTTCTCTTGGGTATATTCCTATGAGTGGTATTGCTGGATCTTATGGTATTTCTACTTCTAGCTTTTTAAGGAAGCACCAGATTGTTTTCCAAAGTGATTGTATCATTTTACATTCTCACCAGCAGTGCATGAGAGTCCAATCTCTCCACAACCTCTCCAACATTTTTATTTTGTGGTTTATGGATTGACCAAACCCATCGCCATTGAGTCATTTCTGACTCATAGAGACCCTATAGGACAGAGTAGAACTGCCTTGTGGAGTTTCCAAGGAGCGCCTGGTGGATTCCAACTGCCGACCTTTTGGTTAACAGCATTTAACCACTACACCACCAGGGTGTCCTTTTTTTGGATTAGCGCCAGTGTTATTGGGGTGATAAGACATCTCTTTGTTGTTTTAATTTGCATTTCTCTGGTGGCTAATGATCATGAGCATTTCCTCATGTGTACATTAGCCACCTGAATATCTTTTTTGGTGCAGTGTCTGTTCATATACTTTGCCCATTTTTAATTTTTTTTGTTTGCCTTTTTGTAGTTGAGGTGTTGCTGTATTTTGTAGATTTAATGATTAGACCCTTACCAGATATGTCATAGCTAAAAATTTCTTCCCAATCCATAGGTTCTGTTTTTACTCTTTTGATGAGCATAACTGATTTTTAGCAGACCCCAGTTATCTAGTTTCTCTTCTGATGTTTCTGCATTGTTGGTTATGGTTTGTATTCTGTTTATGTCGTGTATCAGGCCTCCTAGCATTGTCCCTATTTTTTCTTCCGTGATCTTTATCATTTTAGGTTTTATATTTAGGTCTTTGATCATTTTGAGTTAGTTTCTGTGCATGATGTGAGGTATGGGTCCTGTTTCATTTTTTTGCAGACAGATATCCAGTTACGCCAGCACCACTTGTTAAAAAGACTGTCTTTTCCCCCATTTAATGGACTTTGGGCCTTTGTCAACTATCAGCTGCTCATGGTGCATGGATTTACGTCTGGGTTCTCAATTTTGTTATATTGGTCTATGTGTCTGTTGTACCAGTACCAGGCTGTTTTGACTATCATGGTGGTATAACAGGTTCTAACATCAGGTAGTGTGAGGCCTCCCACTTTGTTCTTCTTCAGTAATTCTTTACTTATTTGGGGCTTCTTCCTTTTCCATATGAAGTTTGTGATTTGTTTCTCCAACATGCTAAAAGTTGTCATTGGAATTTGGATTGAGATTGCATTGTATCTGTAGCTCACTTTGGGAAGAACTGACATTTTCATAATGTTGAGTCTTCCTGTCTATCAGCATGGTATGTTTTTCCACTTATTTAGGTCTCTTTTGATTTCTTGTAATAGTGTCTTGTAGTTTTCTTTGTGTAGGTTTTTTACACCTCTGTTTAAATTTATTCCTAAATACTTTATCTTCTTGGGGGCTATTATAATGGTATTGATTTGGTGATTTCCTCTTGGAAGTTCTCTCTTTTGGTGCAGAGGAATCTGACTGACTTATGTATGTTTATCTTATATCCTGATATTTTGCAAAATCTTCTATTTTAGTTGTAGTAGTTTTCTTGTGGATTTTGGGGGGTTTTCCATGTATAAAACCATATCATCTGCAAATAGGGATACTTTTACTTCTTCCTTACCAATTTGGATGCACTTTATTTCTTTTTCTTGCCTTATTGATCTGGCTAGGGCCTCCAGTACAATGTTGAATATGAGTGGTGACAAAGGGCATCCATGTCTGGTTCCCCTTCTCAAGGGGAATGCTTTAAGACTCTTCATTTAGGATGATGTTGGTTGTTGGCTTTGTATAAATGGCCTTTATTATGTCCAGGAATTTTCCTTCTATTCCTATTTCGCTGAGAGTTTTTATCAAGAATGGGTTTTGGACTTTTTAAAATACCTTTTCTGCATCAGTTGATAAGATCATGTGGTTCTTGTCTTTTGTTTTATTTATGTGATGGATTACATTATTGTTTTTCTAATGTTGAACCATCCCTGCATACCTGGTATGAATCCCACGTGGTCATGGTGAATTATTTTTTGATATGTTGTTGAATTCTATTGGCTAGAATTTTGTTGAGGATTTTTGGGTCTATATTCATGAGGGATATTGGTCTGTAATTTTCTTTTTTTTGTGGATCTTTACCTGACTTTTCTATCATGGTTATGCTGGCTTCATAGAATGAGTTTGCGAGTGTTTCATCCTTTTCTGTGCCTGAAATGCCTTTGGTAGTAATGGTGTTAACTCTTCCCTGAAAGTTTGGTAGAATTCTCCAGTGAAGCCGTCTGGGCCAGGGCTTTTTTGTTGGTGGTGGTTTTTATTTTTTTAATTATCTCTTCAATCTCTTCTTTTGTTGTGGGTTTATTTAGTTTTTCTACCTCAATTTGTGTTAGTTTAGGTAAGTAGTGTGTTCCTAGAAATTTGTCCATTTCTTCTAGATTTTCAAATTTGTTAGAGTACAATTTTTCATAGTATTCTGTTATGATCCTTTTTATTTCCATTGGGTCTGTTGTGATATCACCCATTCTATTTCTTATTTAGGTTATTTGCTTCCTCTCCTGTTTTTTCTTTTGTCAATTTGACCAATGGTTTATTGATTCTGTTGATCTTTTCAAAAAACCGTCTTTTAGTATTGTCTACTCTTTCAATTGTTTTCCTATTCTCTATCTCATTCATTTCTGCTCTAACCTTTATTATTTCCTTTCTTCTGGTGCCTGAGGGCTACTTTTGTTTCTCTCTATTTGTTCAAGTTGTAGGGTTAATGTTTTGATTTTGGCACTTTCTTCTTTTTGAATGTGTGCATTTATTGTTGTAAATTGACCTCTAAGCATTGCTTTTGCTGTTTTCCAAAGGTTCTGGTAAGACATGTTTTCATTCTTCATTTAATTCTATGAATTTATTTTGTCCATCCTTGATTTCTTCTATAATCCAGTAGTTTTTAAGCAAGGTGTTGTTCTGTTTCCACGTATTTGATTTTTTTTCCTTGCTGTTTCTGTTATTGATTTCTAATTTTATGTCATTATAATCAGAGGATACTCTTTCTTAAGGTCAGCTGATTAACAATTTTAATTCCATGTACAATCTTAATTCTCCTTTGCCATGTAACTTAACATATTCACAGATTCCAGGGATTGAGACAAGGACACCTTTGGAGAATCTTTTTCCTATCTTCCGTATTGATATTTTGTAAAACCATGTCTGTTCAACAGGCAGACATCAAGGCCAGCTCCTGGCAATACAAAAACCTAATTGATAGTGCCAGGTCAGCTCCCAGATGTCAAAAAACATTCTACTTCTTCTTCTAGGATATTTGTACTCAGTTCTCTTCCCTTTGAGTTAATTCATCTCACTGTACTACTATGACTTTTTGTTTAACTGTATCTGTTTACAAACTTCAATAAAATTAAAAATATCTCTACTGCAGTAAAAAATGTATTAAAATAATTCATTAAACAAGTACAAATTTGCAATGACTATAGTGGCTATTGTGCCAGTCTGCCTCAACAAAGGTCTCCCTTATCCTCTCTGGCCCGGTATTTCCCCAAGCATGAGGTCCTGCATTAGATTGATCCCTCCTAATGGTTTGTCCAAAGGAAGTGAGTCAGACAATGTTCTGTTGTGATCCGTAAGTTTTACATTGGCTAATTATTGGAAATAGACCACCAGACCATTTTCCTAGTCTAATCTTTTTAAGGTTTTAACCTTGGGCAGTAACTTAACTTTACTAAGATCCAGTTTCATCAAAAGTCAGTGGGAGCTAAAAATAACATTATCTTCATGAATCTGCTTCGATGAAATCATGCAAATAGACTGTTAGGAACGATATAGCTCACTCAGTAATTTCTCAATAAATATATTTTTTATAGTTTTTATTGTGCTTTAAGTGAAAGTTTACAAATCAAATCAGTCTCTCACACAAAAACTTATATACACCTTGCTACATACTCCCAATTGCTATCTCCCTAATGAGACAGCCCGCTCTCTCCCTACACTCTCTCTTTTCGTGTCCATTTCACCAGCTTCTAATCCCCTCCACCCTCTCATTTCCCATCCAGGCAGGAGATGCCAACATAGTCTTAAGTGTCCACCTGATCCAAGAAGCTCACTCCTCACCAGCATCCCTCTCCAACCTATTTTCCAGTCCAATCCATGTCTGAAGAGTTGGTTTCAGGAAAGGATCCTGTCCTGGGCCAACAGAAGGTCTGGGGGCCATGACCACCAGGGTCCTTCTAATCTCAGACCATGAAGTCTGGTCTTTCTATGAGAATTTGGTGTCTGCATCCCACTGCTCTCCTGCTCCCTCAGGGGTTCTCTGTTGTATTCCCCGTCAGGGCAGTCATCGGTGGTAGCCAAGCACCATCTAGTTCTTCTGGTCTCAGGATGATGTAGTCACTGGTTCATGTGGCCCTTTCTGTCCCTTGGGCTCGTAATCACCTTGTGTCCTTGGTGTTCTTCATTCTCCTTTGATCCAGGTGGGTTGAGACCAATCGATGCATCTTAGATGGCTGCTTGCTAGCGTTTAAGACCCCAGATGCCACTCTTCGAAGTGGGATACAGAATGTTTTCTTAATAGATTTTATTGTACCAATTGACTTAGATGTCGCCTGAAACCATGGTCCCCAGACCCCTGCCCCTGCTACGCTGGCCTTTGAAGTATTCAGTTTATTCAGGAAACTTCTTTGCTTTTGGTTTAGTCCAATTGTGCTGACCTCCCCTGTATTGTGTGCTGTCTTTCCCTTCACCTAAAATAGTTCCTATTACTATCTAAACCCCTTTCCCGCCCTCCCTCGCTCCCCCCTCTGGTAATGACAAAAGAATGTTTTCTTCTCAGTTTAAACTATTTCTCAAGTTCTTAGGGCGCCTTGGTTGCTTCCATCTTTTTGCTATTGTAAACAGTGCTGCATAAACATGGGTGTGCATATACCTGTTTGTGTAAAGGCTCTTATTCTTCTAGGATATATTCCAAGGAATGGGATTGCTGGGTCCTATGGTAGTTCTATTTCTAGATTTTTAAGGAAGACCCAAATTGATTTCCAAAGTGCTTGTACCATTTTGCATTCCCACCAGCAGTGTATAAGTGTTCCAATCTCTCCACAGCCTCTCCAACATTTACTATTTTGTGTTTTTTGGATTAACGCCAGCCTTGTTGGAATGAGATGAAGTCTCATTGTAGTTTCGGTCTGCATTTCTTTAATGGCTGGTAATCGTGAACATTTCCTCATGTAGCTGTTAGCTACCTGAATGTCTTCTTTAGTGATGTGTCTATTCATATCTTTTGCCCATTTTTAAATTGGGTTATTTGTCTTTTTGTAGTTGAGTTTTTGCAGTATCATGTAGATTTTAGAGATCAGGCGCTGATTGGAAATGTCATAGTTGAAAACTTTTTCCCATTCTGTAAGTAGTCTTTTTACTCTTTTGGTGAAGTCTTTGGATGAGCATAGGTTTTTGATTTTTAGGAGCTCCCAGTTATCTAGTTTTTGTTTTGTATTTTTAATAATGTTTTCTATACTATTTATGCCATGTATTAGGGCTCCGAACAGTGTCCCTATTTTTTCTTCCATGATCTTTACCTTTTTTTTCGATTTTATATTTAGGTGTTTGATACATTTTGAGCTCATTTTTTTGCATGGAGTGAGGTATGGGTCTTGTTTCACTTTTTTGCAGATGGATATCCAGTTATGCCAGCACTATTTGTTAAAAAAAACTGTCTTCTCCCCCCATTTAACTGTTTTGGGGCCTTTGTCAAAAATCAACTGCTCATATGTGGATGGATTTATATCTGGATTCTCAATTCTGTTCCATTGGTCCATGTATCTGTTGTTGTCCCAGTACCAGGCTGTTTTGACTACTGTGGTGGTATAGTAGGTTCTAAAATCAGGGAAAGTAAGGCCTCCCACTTTGTTTTTATTTTTCAGTAATACCTTATTTATCTGGGGCTTCTTTCCCTTCCATATGAAGTTGGTGATTTGTTTCTCCATCTCATCAAGAATGCCGTTGGGATTTGGACCGGAATTGCATTAAATGTATAGATCCCTTTTGGCAGAATAGGCATTTTTATAATGTTAAGTCTTCCTATCGATGAGCAAGGTATGTTTTTCCACTTATGTAAGTCTCTTTTGGTTTCTTGCAGAAGTGTTTTGCAGTTTTTTTGTATAAGTCTTTTACATCTTTGGTAAGATTTATTCCTAATTATTTTATCTTCTTGGGGGCTACTGTAAATGGCATTGATTTGGTGATTTCCTCTTCAATGTTCTTTTTGTTCGTGTAGAGGAATCCAACTGATTTTTGTATGCTTATCTCGTATCCTGATACTCTGCTGAACTCTTCTATTAGTTTCAGTAGTTTTCTGAAGGATTCCTTAGGGTTTTCTGTGTATAAGATCATGTCACCTGCAAATGGAGATACTTTTACTTCTTCCTTGCCAATCTAGATGCCCTTTATTTCTTTATCTAGCCTAATTTCTCTGGCTAGGACCTCCAACACAATGTTGAGTAAGAGCTGTGATAAAGGGCATCCTTGTCTGGTTCCCAGTCTCAGTGGGAATGCTTTCAGGCTCTCTCCATTTAGGGTGACGTTTGCTGTTGGCTTTATATAAATGCCCTTTATTATGTTGAGAAATTTTCCTTCTATTCCTGTTTTGCTCAAGTTTTTATCATGAATAGGTGTTGGACTTTGTCAAATGCCTTTTCTGCATCAATTGATAAAATCCTGTGATTCTTGTCTTTTGTTTTATTTATGTCATGGATTACATTAATTGTTTTTCTAATGTTGAACTATCCCTGCATACCTGGTATGAATCCCACTTGGTCATGGTGAATTATTTTTTTGATATGTTGTTGAATTCTATTGGCGAGAATTTTGTTGAGGATTTTTGTATCTAAGTTCCTGAGGGATATAGGTCTATAATTTTCTTTTCTTGTGGTGTCTTTACGTGGTTTTGGTATGAGGGATATGGTGGCTTCATAGAATGAGTTTGGTAGTATTCTGTCCTTTCTATGCTCTGAAGTACCTTTAGTAGTAGTGGTGTTAACTCTTCTCTGAAAGTTTGGTAGAACTCTGCAGTGAAGCTGTCCAGGGCTTTTTTTGGGGTGGGGGGGGGTTTGATTGCCTTTTCCACCTCTTCTTTTGTTATGGGTCTATTTAGCTGTTCTACCTCTTTTTGTGTTAGTTTAGGTAGGCAGTGTGTTTCTAGGAATTCACCCATTTCTTCTAGGTTTTCACATTTGTCAGAGTACAATTTTTCACAGAAATCTGATATGATTCTTTTAATTTTAGTTGGGTATGTTGTAATATCGCCCATCTCATTTCTTATTCAGGTTATTTGGTTCCTCTCCTGTTTTTCTTTTGTCAGTTTGGCTAGTGGTTTATCAATTTTGTTAGTTTTTTCAAAAAAAACAGCTTTTGGTCTTGTTAATTCTTTTCATTGTTTTCTATTTCTTTTAGTTCAGCTCTAATTTTTAGTATTTGTTTTTTTTTTTCTGGTGCCTGTGAGTTTCTTTTGTTGCTCTCTTTCTATTTGTTCAAGTTGTGGGGATAATTCTTTGATTTTGGCCCCTTCTTCGTTTTGGATGTGTGCATTTATTGATATAAATTGACTTCTGAGCATTTCTTTCACTGTATCCCAGCGTTTTTACAGGAAGTGTTTTCATTCTCGTTGGAATTTCTTTGTTCCATCCTTAATGCCTTCTATAATCCAGTCTTTTGTTTTGTTCAGTTTCCAAGTGTCTGATTTCTTTTCCCTGCTTTTCCTGTTATTGATTTCCACCTTCATGCCCTTATGGTCAGAGAAGATGCTTTGTAATATTTGAATGTTTTGGATTCTGCTAAGGCTTACTTTATGCCGTAATATGTGGTCTTCTAGAGAATGTCCATGTGCACTAGAAAAGAAAGTATACTTGGCTGCTGTCGGGCGGAGTGTTCTGTATATGTCTATGAGGTCAAGTTGGTTGTTTGTGGCATTTAGGTCTTCCGTATCTTTATTGAGCTTCTTTCTGGATGTCCTGTCCTTCACCAAAAGTGGTGTGTTGAAGTCTCCTACTATTATTGTTTTGTCAGAAATTAATAACTCAATAAATATTAACTGTCCTGATTTTTGTTATTGATTTTAATATTATTATTTTCTCTTTTAATTAATTTATTCAGGGTTACCAGAATTTGACTTATATTTCTACTTTCACTTTCTTTTTTCTCATATTATTGACTATATCCATAGGTATATGCCTGTTTGAAAATAAAATTCAAATATCCCTTCATAGATTGGTTTGACAATCCTAGTATAATTATATAATTGTGTGGTTTGTCTATCTAACCACATTGCACATGCAAACAGGATGTGCCTCAAACTACCAGACAACTAGGAATGAGGCATGTACAACCACTGGCATCAACCATTCCATGAGTGCTACAGCCATCTGTGATCAAGACATTTACACAATATTGGCAAAGTGAAAGCCACTATTATTATTTCTAGAAAGCAAACAGTAAACAGTAAAACAAATTCTCAAAGCAGATCTGCTTATTCTTCTCCAAACTACTCATATTCTTTCTAATATCACTGTACTGGCACATTGTGTTTCTGGTCAAATGTTGTCTTCATGTCACCACTGCCTCTGGCTGCCACCATGTTACCTGGGACACCTGCATGGCTTCCGAGGCTTCTGCTCTGCCCCTGGGCCTCACTGGGCCTTGCTTCACTAATGGAAAGACCCCTGCACAGGATCTCCTGAGCCTCTGCCACTGGGCCCTTTTTGACCTATGCTGCTGCCTCCTACCATGCTACCCAGGCCAGAGTGGTTCTCTGTCTTGCTGCCGTGATACCAAGGCCTACCCTGCATGAGGGAATGTATTGTTCCCACCACGATGCCCAAAGGGGGAAGGAAGCAAATTACACCAGCCACACTCAGGTCTCTGTCCCGCAGGTACAACTGTTGCAGTACTTTAGTAGGAGGCACAAGCCTGCGCAAAGACACTCAGTTCTCTCTCTATGGACCAGCAAGCCCACCATCCCTGTCTTCACTGTTACAACTCTCTCTTCTTAATATAGGGAGTTCTCAATGCAGGGACCCTGGGTCCAAGGGATGCCCTCCACTCTATGCTCTTTTTGATGGTAGTGAGGGGCCCCAGAACCTCTGTGGATTTGGCCCTTATATAAGCCTAACAGAATAGGAACAACAACCAATCTCCTAGTTGGACCACAAAGGGCACAATCCCATTAAGTGAATTTTCAATCCACTAGTTTTGTAGTAAATCTACTAATACCTTGCAAAATTTTGGCCCAGACAATCATTTTGTGAAATTACAAGACCAGGGCTAGAAAAGCCATATAAAAGTGATTCATTGCACGGCAATAATTCAGCCCATTTTCTTAACCCTTAACCAGTTCATAAGCAGAGCTGTAACAAATCAATCAGTTAATGCTTATTATATTTTGATTATGTAGCACAGCATCGTATAACCTCCCATATTGGAGCTCCTGAGTGGTGCAAACACTTATACTGTATAATCTCCTGGAGCAGAGCCCCTGGGTGGTACAGTTAACATGTTCAGATGCTAACTGAAAAGACGGAGGTTCAAGTCCACCCAAAGGCACCTTGGAAGAAAGACCTGGTGATCTACTTCTGAAAAATCAACCATTAAAAACTCTACAGAGCACAGTTCCACTCTGACACACACAGGGTTGCCATGAGTCAGATGTAACTCAATGGCAACTGATTTTTACTGTTTTCTGTTGCAAGATAAAGACATTAAAAAAAAAACTCTCATTACTGTATGTCAGTTCATAAGTCAACATATTCAGCTAAAGCAGAGAAGAAAGGAGATAATGAAATTATATTTATTTGATAGATCTGGTACTTTATATTTATTCCATACCTGAAACCAAAACCAAACCCATTGTCATCAAGTCTATTCCAACTCATAGAGATCCAATAGGACAGAGTAGAACTGCCCCATGGAGTTTCCAAGGAGCTTCTGGTGAATTTGAACTGTTGGCGTTTTGGTCAGCTGCTGAGCTCTTAACAACTGCACTACCAGGGCTCCTTATTCTATACAGTAGCCCCTAAAAATAATCCTATGGAAGAGGCATTATTATGCCCCTTTTACAGATGATTAAACTGACGCTCAGAGAGGTTATATAACAGGCCCAAAATATATAACTAGAAAGTTTCAAGACTGGAAAAGTTCAATTCGGTCATGGCCTTTTGTTGGGTAAGACATGTCTAGAAGTCCACTCTATTCCCCACATCATTACCAGCTCTTTCTTGACACATTAGTTATTGTGAAAGTTTAGGTTAACAGAATTGTGGACTAAGTATATTTTCTAGGTATGAGTTAAGTGCTTTATGCATCGTATCTCGTTTAATACTAATAATATTATAAGGCAAGCATCATATTCAAAATAATCACATCCTGACTTTAGCATGTTGATAAAACAGGTCATTATCTTCAGAGATCAAATATCCTGAAATTTTAAAATAATCCTGTATGGAGGTGATAAATGAGGAGAGCATGTGGTCATCTGTATTCTTCCGAATGCTTTCCCACAAGCATTTCTGCAGCCTGAAGCTCAGGAATCCCTAAGGCTTTAGCCAGGTGCCTTGTATTTTATACCGGCAACAGAGGCATTGGTGGGGATCCGAACGGTGATCTGGGAACCAGAGGCTTAGAGTATTCCACACCTCCTGCACGGTGGCTCCTCTGATGCAGGTTAGTGCTACGACTCCTAGACTGAGTGCTTACAACCGGGGATGGTATGCGCTAATGCTTTCACTGTGGCCCACTTAATTTCTGTAATTTTAAAAACTATATCACAATCATACTATTTGGAAAGCACAGAAATTAAAGCACCTGGATTGCACTTGATAACATCATAACTATTCCTTTTATATTCTTCCATATACATTTTTTACAATTTGAAAAATATTGTTTATACAATTAGCATGATATCTAAGCTTGTTCCAGCTGTTATATTTATTGTGTTCCATGGGAAATTTATTAGTTCTACAATAGTTCAGGATGCACATTGTGGAAAACCTTGCAAAATAAGCCCTTTGTGTTTACAGGGTCTCCTCCCAGCCCTTCTTTTTTAGTCATATTTTAGAACGATATCCACAAGGTATGGCAATGCTTCAAGGGACAAGACTAGCTCTCTGGCTCTCACTCCATATTGCCAGATTGACTAATAAAGGATTTTTCACTTTTACCCTGAGATTAATCTTCATTGCATCCCTACTGGTAATGAATATCATAAAGAGACATTGAGTGTATAATGTTGGAATGCATAGAAATTATAAAAATTTCGTTTAAACTATGTATTAATTTCCAGTGAGAAAAAACATCCTTTCATGATTATATTGCACTAAAGTATCTTTATCAAATTGTAATTATGAAAATAATATTACAGGTATTTCCCAGTGTAAGACAGGGTTCCATTCTGAAGACTCTGTCATAAGTCAGCTCTGATATAAGTAGAATATCTAATTTTTTAAAAAATATTCATTATTTTTGTCTCCTATTAACAATATCTTTATAAATCCAATCTTTATTTGTCTTTGGGATTGGCAAGAGAATGATAACATCAACAAATTACGTGCTACAACGTTATATGTAGTACATATTACTAATAATAAGATGTACAAAGATAAAAAAAAGGATAGTCATAGGGCAGTTCGTTGTAACTCAAATATGTCTTAAGTCGGGGACGATCTGTACTAAGCTTTTAGGAAAGTTGAGCCTTAGTTAATACTCTGACTCTAAGGTAAATGGATGCATATATCTGATTCTATTAAATTCTCTATTCATGAATTTCTCTTTGGAAAAAGTTTGTGTAGAGATAAAATTCATGTTTGATAACATACTAAATATAAATAATTTAATTAAACATTCTACATGCACTTTTTTCATTTTACAAAGTAAGACAGTTACCCATTTTAAATACACTAACCTGAGACACACAGTTTATAAGAGAGGTGCCTAACTTCACAGAACTCACAGTTGCTCCAGTGAGCTCCAGCAGATTTCCCAGACTGAGATGCACTAGGAAGAAAAGGCTAGCGATCTACTTCTGAAAAGTCAGCCAAAGTGAACCCGATGG